>NW_022900913.1:18668001-18689281 GCF_012274545.1 Fukomys damarensis
CAAATCCATTAGTTTAGATATATATATATAAAGTAGTTCATTAGTATAAGAATTTTGTGCATATCTAATATAATTGAGTCATGGTAATTAGTGGGATACTTATTTTTGCCTGAAGTTAACGTGTTTTTCATTTTTTTCTTTTTTGACTCTTGAGTCAGAGATATAAAGCTAAGTAGAAATTTTTATAATTACCCAGCTGATTATCAAGATCCTGAAATGTCTATTGAATTTAAGATGTAAAGAAAGCCTTTTGAGGCAAACATAAAACCCTTCATGGTTATACCATGGTTATATCATATTTGATAGCATTTTTCATAACCTAGTTTCTCTTAAGATTCTAAGTTTATACACTGAAAAACAATTTTATTTCAATGGGCAAATTGATAACGCTTTTAAAAATCAAACTTTAAATTTATACCACTTGGTCTCAATTTATTCATGTATTCATTAAGCAAATATGCATTTTGTCTTTTAGGTACTGAACTAGATAATTGGATAGAAAGCAGAACATGTCCTTGTTTTGACTTGACTTAATACAGATTCTCAAACAGGCCAAAATTGTAAAAGTCAAATATAACAAATGTGGTTATGGAGATGTGTACATATTACTTCAGTGAGAGCAAAGGGTGGTATCCTGTCTTCAGTTGAATCCATTGTTGGTAGAATTTTCCCGGGGATGGTCGTTTTGAAGCACGATCCTACAGTTTTGAAATCATTTGTCAGATGCACCAGGTAGGAGAGGATACTGTGAAAGGAGGGATGAGACACAGAACACAGATACCTGAAAGTGTGCGTTACTTAAGGAAATGCAGTGAGCAAAGTACTGTCTGAAAAAAGGGCAGTAAAGAGTGTAGCTAGTGCCGGGGATGCAGCTCAGTGGTTCCGCAGCCTGTTTTGCAAGCGCAAGGACCCAAGTTCAATCCCTGGTACAAAAAAAAAAAAAAAAAAAAAAAAAAAGTATAGCTAGATAGCATAGCTGGAGAACATTTTTTTTTTTAATGCTAAATTTGAAAGTGGCACTAAAGTGTGGAGAAGTGGAATGAGCCAAACTTGGCTTGAACCCTGCTTCTGCACTGGAATATACTTTTACCTTGGACAGATTTCTTGAGAGCTGTAAAATTTAGATTTTTTTATTCAAAACATTGAGCTCCATATCTGTCTTTCCATCCATCTATCTAATTTGTATGTTTTTCTGTAGCTCAAATAAAACAATAAAATTTATGTGATAAGCAGACAGCCTAATTCCACCGAAATTTCAGCAGTCGATGAGACTTCAGTTATTAATAGTAGTTATAGTGCTAGGAAGGTCATTCTAGCAGCTACATTGAGGACTCTGCAGTCCAGAGCACATAGTCAAGGGTATTACACTCATTCAAGCTACAACAACCTACATAACTTTATAACATTAATTATAAATATGAAACATTATCTCGATGTATTTAATGTTTTATATCATGTTAAGAGCTCTCTATAATTTGCTTTTAGGTAGTCTTCAAAACAACCCCATAAGGTAGATGTATGTATCAGTCAAACAAAGAAACATAATCAACAAAATATTTCCCTATGCAACCTAGTTACATTTTGCATTTTCTGCTTATATTTCTTATCCTTTATTTCCTGTCTATTTACCTAAACTAGACATCGTAAGGTTATCCAAATTGACACATAAAATTAACCATCCAAATAATTTTTACAAAACAAGATTTGGTGAGATTAATTGATAATATGTGAAATGTCAAAGAGCCACTGGATTGTGGCTGTGTGTCCAAGTACCAGGATGTTGGCTTTCTACTCAGAATGGCTCTGAGTGCTCTACCAAGTCTTAGCAGAAGTGACCTGAAAAGGAGTCAACCTGTATGTAGGAAAAAGAAGAGGGAGCATAAAATTGTTTTCCAGAGCTTATTTCAAATGACTATGTGGCTGTGGATAGATTCTGAAAAGAAGTGGTGGTAAAGGATGGAGAAATAATCTGCCTTGAATCAGTTTAGCCTTAGCCCTGCAGGAAATTAAGCAAAAATTAATAGGTTAATTCCATAAGTAAAAATCTTTGATTAAAAAAATCATCAGTTTCTTGCTTCCTTCCTTTTCAAGTGTCAAGTCAGCCTCCTAAAATATAGTTCCATATTTATCTACTCACAACACCCGACTCCTCCTTCAAGTTTTAGATAGACTGGTGTCTTCTTTGAGGAGCTGGAGTCTGTGAGTTTTCACAGTCACTGAGCCCCAATTTCCTGTGCTTCTTTTGTTAATATACAGTGAGCTACAGCTTACCCGGGAGTATTATACAGTCAGCAGCTGGTCAGTGCTGGTGCACAGTACTAAGTAATAAATAATGGCTGTAAATAGAAACTAGGCCACGCATTTATTAGTACAAACGGAATATATAGATAGATAGATATAGATATAGATATAGATAAATGTATGCAAACTTAGGAGTATGAATTATTATTACAAGCTTATAATTTCTTTTTAAATATACATGTTGGAGATGATATAAGGTGGATTTATTTTCTTTCAGGTTCCATACTATTAAGAACGATTGTTTTCTTTAAATAGCTGTTGAACCTAGATTCAGCCACATCTCTTTTTATTTGGCTTGTCTAAGTGTTGACCCCAAAATATGTATTGTTTTCATGCTTAGACATTCATGAAATTTGATAGCCTAAGGAACTGTCAACAATACATGTCAATATTGATTATGTGGTAACTTGAATCAAGTCCAAAATGCATAACTAAAGTAGGGAAATAATCAGTATTTATTATTTCACTAAATTAATATTTTCACAAAGCTTCCCCACACACTGAAAGAGGAAAACAAAATGTCCTCTTTAATTATTCTTTCTTTGGATCTAATCCATGCGTTACTTCAATTTTCATCTTTAATCCAGGAAAAACAAGTGACTTGTTAAAATCATTTTGATACAGTAATCTGTTATCTTGCTATAATTCAAAATATTATCATTAAAAAGTGAAACAAATTTTAAACGCTAATATTTAAGGTGATTATTTTATAAGTGCATACTCTTATCAAACTATGAATCTATGTATTATTTTGAAGGGAATTTATTCTACTTAATATCTACTTTTTTTCTTTTTGGCACTAGGGATTCATCTTGGGACCTTGCACTTTTGAGGTGGGGTGGAACCACTGAGCTAAATCCCTGGCCTATTTCTACATTTTTGAGTTTCTGAAATATCACCTGGCTTTGTGGCACTGGTCCACATTACAAGTAGACCAGCTTCTTATAGGAACGTTTAGGTGTCCAATAAGATCATTCTTGTCAGTGTGCGTGCCTGGCAGATTTCCCAGTGGCTGAACAGAAGGTCTCACCTCTCCTTTGAGTCTTCCTTCTCTGCCTTTGACTTCAAGTCAAAATTGAATGGATGAGCATGGAGTTTGAGTAACGAAGATGCATTTGTTATGGTTTAGTACCTTGTATAAATGATTTTAATTCGAATGATTTTGACTTAGAATATCCAAGAAGGAGAAAGAGTGCTTACTAACTTTGATTAATATTTACTATACATGATAAAAAATTGCAAATATTTTTGTTTATAGGGATTACATTAAAAGAAGGGTAGGAAATAAAACACGTCTTTGTGTGAATTTCTATTGGCAAATTCTAAATGCTAAAATCTCCTCGTATTTGATTTATTCTGTTCCAGGTGAGATATCCATTATTTAATTCATTTCTCCCTTGCGATTCCCTATGTTCTATAAATATTCATGATTTTACATCTCTAATAAAGAATTGTTAAATCAATAACATCTGTGAAATCTAAAATGAAGTCTATTCACCTCTATATTATGTAAACATATTATAAATTATAATGTATTTTTTCTCAATTGATAATTATGGTTATTTTTATTAAGTTATCTCATTTTAAAAATACAGATGAGTATTTTGAGTAATGAAAATTTCCTTAGGTTAAAAACTTCAGAATATTCGCATGTATCTATGCTGGATGTTTTCATATTGTTCTTAGAAAGCATCCATCAGGCCAGCCCATTCTACCTATCCCAGCTGTAGTTTTAGGAAGTTTTTAAGGAAGCTTTTCATATCCTGCTACTGCTGGCTTCTTTTTCTTCTCTCTCCTCTCCTTGTGAAATAATTCAATAAGCATTTAGTGAATGCCCACTAGGTGTCAGACGATCTCTTAAAAGTTTCAAAAGAACATCTCTCTTGTAATCTCCACATATGTGCAAGAAATTGGACCCCCCCCAAAAAATGGAAAGGGTGAGAAAGAAGCAATTTTCTACTAGACATTTTTAAAATGTTGAAACAGCCAACTTTCAGCAAGCTTCCCAGTTGGAGCCAATTTTAGGATTGGTTTGAAATAACAAAATTTCTTTTAAAGAATGGCTTTAAGTCATACATTAGCACAGTAAGGTAATATTTTGATATTGTTTTACAGTACTGGAAATTGCAACCACAGTCTCACACACACACAATCCAATCAATCCTACCAACACTATGTACCTGACCCACACCTAATTGTCTGAAAGTCTCATTTCTATAATGCACTGCTTTATTCACACAAAGGGCAACATTTTAAACAAGCTTGTAAATGGTCAGTTTTTCACCGGTTACCAAACCCACTGTCTGAATGCCTGTTCCATGGTAGGTTCCATGTGCAGTTCTGTGAACAAAACAAAAATGGAAAACTGCTTTCCCTCAAATAAAACACACTTGCTTATCAAGAGAGAAATCAAAGATGAAATGTGAATGCTATGTGCTCCACCAGAAAAGATAACATGTAAGTGCCAATAAAACTGAAAACAACAAATCACTGTCTTATACCCATGGGCAATTATCAAATACAAGCAAAGCTTTGCTACTTTTGACGAAGTAGATACAAACTTAAAGCCACGTATCTCAGAAATTTGAGAAAATTTTGTCAAATTTGCTTAGTCTTGATACTATATTACAAAGAAGTGCCATTTATTTTAAGAATACGTTGGTACTCCTTTTACTGAAAATAATGGCATAGAAGAAACTGTGAAGTAAAGACAGTTATTTTACAAAGGATTTTATGTTTTCTCTAATAGATAAGTAAAATAGTTTAACCTTCTGAAATATGCTATACTTGTATCATGATGAATATACAAAATTTCTAAATAAAAATTAAATTTCCAAATTAACTTATGGATTATTTTCACACATATAATATGCAAATACACATCTCTGAAGATTGTATTACATTTACTAAAAAACCTTCTGCTTGTGTGCTTGATCCTATTTGATTTTATCGGTTTAGTTTCTTAACACTCTTATTATGAAGGTTTTCTTTTAATATTTTATGATTTTTTTGTATTTAAAATGATTTTTAGGAAATCCTAATCCAGTTTCAATTTTCCTTTGTGTAGTCTGCTCCTAAATATTGCATAAAATGGACTGAATATATTACTGAGATAAATGTGATAGGGTAATTTCTCCTCTGTGAGATGTTCCCTTCTTCCTGAGAATGATTAGCTTCCACAGACATTTCTTTGTCTCTTTATTTTCATGTCTGACACACGCTTCTTCATCTTAAGATCAAGTGCCACTACTGTTGCTTCTGAAAAGAAATTGGAAGAAGTCAAATGGCCGAGCTGTTTCACCGTACTTTCTCCATTAGTCACCTTGACAACAAATGCTTCCGAGTTTATCATTATGTTTTGCACCCCTTGAGTCACTCAGCGTGGCACTCTGGTGCCGTCCCTCCTTCTGCAGCAATGATTTTTCTCTACCTGTTCTCTGCACTACTTTCCTGTGGCTTGTGATTTAAGCAAAGCTACTCCCTAAATCCTAATGCTTAAATTTTTGGGCCAATGGACTCTACTTTTTGACTTTTTACTTTTTATTTTTCTTTTTAACATATCTTTACATTGCTCTCATGGAAAGCTAATGAGAGAGTTTATGAAGTTTACACGTGATTATTTTATTGGAATGATTTAAAAATCACTGCCTATCTAATGTTCTTAAGTTTACATTGGTCTTTATGTAGACTGCAAATCATATTCCTATTTTATTCAGTTTATTAATGTAACAAAAAATGTAGAAACGTTTCTTTTATTGGCTTTTCATTTTGATTCCTGAAGGAATAGCAACAATGTTCTTCAAATATCTCTATGTGAAATGTCAGTCGTTAGTTTTATTTTCTTCTACTGATCATATTTAAATTATCCCCTGAAGGTTTTAATGTTTACTGTTTAACAAGTAAGATGTGTACTTTTTTCTATGCTACTGAAAGTTTTTACAAAGCTTTTCTAACATCTGCTAATTACCTTCTAAATAAGGCCAGAAAGAAAAAAAGTGGAGTGTTTATCTGAGAACGTTATGGTTCAGGTTGGTAACTCATGGCAAATGCAACACCAGAGTTGGTTTTTTGAAAAATAAAACAACAACAACAACAAAAACAAATGCTATAGGGTAGAAAACTAGGTATTTCCGGAGTCTTTTGGTACTCTACCACTTAATCTTTTGATGAATACCATTAAAAAAAAATCACAGATCACCTAGAATTTCCACTGTGGGAGTCCTATTCTGCCTTGGCGTGATACTTCTATCTGAGTACCAGAAGAGAAATTTCCTGCTCACTGAGGATGATGTGGCAGATTGAAACCAATGTAGTACCCACAATTCACAGTGCTTCCTGTGGTGCAGAAATCAACAACAGGTCAGAATTTTTATCCAAATGAAGCAGTAGCTACTTTCAATTTTATTACACCTTTAGAACCATGAACTCTGAACAAAATTCCTAAGGAAATTCCTAGTGATATAGTGGACCCTTGACTTACAAACTCGACAGGTTCCCCAGGGTTGGTTGTAATTAAGTCAATGCAGCTGAGATCTGGATTTTTACATGGGTACATGCTATAGGCAATGAGAGGAGTCTTCCATTAACCTAATTAACTCAAGTTGTTCGTATGTCAAGCTGGTTGTAATTTTAAGGTCCACTGTATTCAGATATCAGCTGATTTGTATATAAATGCATTGACAAGAATCACTCAAGAAGGGGAATCAGTGGAGAAGTAAACATTCCAGATAATAAGAATATATGGCAATTTGAATATATATAGCAGGATTTATCTCTTATTGTGATAATTGTCCTGAATGGTGTATGTATACTCTTTCTTTTAATTTAGATAACAAATGAAATAATGTATATTACTGTAGTTTGCAATAGCATGATGTTATGCAAGAGAAAAGACTATGGATTCTAGAAATCAATATTTTCTAACTCTCCTTTAAAAATATCTAGATAAATGCATTTTAATTCAGTTAAAATTGCATGATGATATAAAAAGCACATATTTTAATTGAACATGGAAATATAAATAGTCATTCACTTTAACTTCATCTTTTCTGCAATATTCTGATATTTTTAATGCTATGACGATCAAAGAAATATTATGTTCATATACTGCTGCTACTAAGTGGCCTAAGGAAACAGAAAACTCAGTGAAAACACTCAAGAGAATTAGCATGTTGCAGTTTTTAACTTTCTTCACTCAAAAAAACTATTAGGTTAATATGGTGTTCACATGTTTAAGTGCTTGACGAGATGGAAGTGATACTTTAAACATTGTGTCTTTCTCATGATTAAGCCCTAATAAAATTGACAGGAGGATCTCTGTTAAAAAGATATATTTTTTTTATTTTTTGTTTCTGAAGATAATAGACATCTTAGTTTCTAAATATTAAAACTTATATGAAGGTTTGGGAAGAGTCTGGCCTTTGGTGTATGAACATATAACTTTGAGTTTCAAAACACATATACAATTTTATTTGCATTGTGGTTTTATTGCATTTATTCCCATCTTTGAATAATTATATATGCAACTAATTTTAAAAGTTTATTGCTGAATATAGCAGATAAGAGCATACATTCAGGTGTTAAACTTCCTGTTTAAAATCTTATTTTGACAGATAATTGTCTAATTTACGTGAAGTAAATTATCTGTAACTTTATCACTGAGACATTGTGAAAACTGGGTGAGTTTGCATCAATAAATGACTTAGAATAGTCTGTTCAATATTCAATTATCAATCAGTAAAACTTACTGTTTTAAAAGAATATTTAAAAAACTACATATGATCATCTTAACAGATGTGGAAATGACATATAAAATTCAAAACCCAGTTTTAGATCAGATATAGAAACAAGTATCATCAATATTATTAAAAAATTTCGTGCTAAACCTATAACTAATGTTATACTCATTAGGGTACAATTTGCAAATATAGGGACAAGACAAAGATGTTTGCTATTACTGTTTGGGCTCAACACTGTGCTAGACTTCCTAGCCAATTAAAAGTATGCAAATCAGAAGAAAAGAAGAAAATTATAATTTTTGGAGAAAAACTGATTGCTTGTAAGTAAAATACCAGTTAATCAGAAACCAATTCTTTATCATTTTAACACTAATAAATAAACTTAACAAAATTATAGATTGAAAACCATATTCAACCAGTTACATTTTAGTAAGCTAACAAAAAATGAATGTAACAATTTTAAAACATCATGGATGTTAATGTTATATTTTAAATATATTCATAGTAAATATGAACTCCCTAGAGTAAAAATTGGAGAATAAAATTTTTAAAAGTCAAAGTAAATGGAGAAATATATAAGTATATTAAAGCTTTAATATTGTTAATATGCATAGCTTCCAAAAGTTATTCTTTTTTTATAGAATTGACAAGTTCATCCTAAATTGCAGATTCAAATGTAGCGAATCATTTTGTTAGTAGCAAATTGTATAGTATTCTATACAATGCCAGTGTGACCTCTCTCTAAAGATAAGTGACTCTAAAAAGATCTCTATACTAGCAATAATGTATTTGGCATTCACAAACCTCAGCAGAAAACAAAACAAATGATAAAAACAAAAGAAATATGGGAAGAAAAGGCAACAAAATGCCTTCCAGAAAGTGGAACTTCCCTAAAACCAATTCAGCAGGCCACAAAGGCCCAAATATTATAAGCTACATTCTGGAATTACACAAAAGTGTAACAGAGGAAGTTAGAAAACTCAAAGAGATACTCAGAGGGATTAAAGTAGATGTAACTAGACAGATGATGGAAGTAATGACCAAAAAGACGCAGGAGCTCTCAAAGGACAGTAATAGAAAGTTAGATGAGTGAAAGAAAATATGAATGACCAGCTTACCAAAGAATTAGAGTGCATGTCAATATTTAAATGAGAAATATAGGACATTATAAAGCATATTAAAGTATGGAAAGCAAAACAGATTAATCTGAGAACAGAATTTCAAGGCTAGAAGACAATGATGCCTTCCTAGACCAAACTACTCAGACACTTTAAAAACAAGAGAGATTTTTTAAAATGTAGACAATGCACAGGATGATTAACAATAAAGGGAATGGCAAGATAACACCAGTAATGCTAAAAACTTGTCCACAGAAATATAGCAGAAAACATCCCAAATATAGGAAAAGAAATAAACATACATATCACTGATGCATATAGAACACTAAATACCCACAACCAAAAGAAACCTCCACATTACATTATACTTAAAGAAATGCATCACAAGGACAAAATCTTAACCGCTGTTAGAGAAAGGCAATGCATCTTGTATAAAGTTAACCCTATCACAGCAGACTTCTCTACGCAAACCTTAAGGCCAGTATGATTGGAATGAAGTGTTTCATTCCTAATACATAGCAACTTCCAACCTCAAATTATCTATTCTACATTAGTACCTTTTATACTTGATGTAGAAATAAGATGTTGCCACTATAAGGAGCACCTGAAGAAACTCAGGACCACTAACTGCACATTACAAAGAATTCTCAAATATATCCTCGAAAGAGACAAGGCCAGCAATGTCTCTGAATCATAATGAATATACCTGCCAGGATGAGAAAATAAGCAAAAGGAGGAAAATGAGGAAAGTAGCCATTCAATAACAGGGATAAGTTCATAACTCTCAGAAATAAATCTCAACGAGGATGGTCTCCATCTCCCAATCAAAAAATGCAAATTGGCAGAATGGCTCAAGAGAGAAAAGCCAATAATATGCAGTATACAATAAACATATTCAATTTACAAAATTGCTCACAGCTTAAAAATCATAGGCCAAAAAAAAATTGCTCACAGCTTAAAAATCATAGGCCGAAAAACAGTATTCCAAGCAATAGAAGCTGAGAAAAAAGCTGGAGTTACCCTCCATTTTTCCACAAAGTGGATTTCAAGCTAAGATTCATCAAAATAGACAGAGTGTCACTATATATTAGTTAAAGAACAATTTTACAGGAAGATTTAATAACAATAAATATATATGCCTCAAATACTGGTGTACCCAACTTCATGAAATAAAACTACTAGACATTAAAAATCAGATAAACACCTATACAAGAGTATTAGAGACAATGATAACCCAGTGTCACATATGGACTGATCCAGTAGACAGAAAATCAACAAAACATCTCAGTTGAACCAAACCTTCTAAAAAAAGTTAGAAGATAACTACAGACTGTTCCATTCAACAACAGAATAGTCTTTCTTCTTAGCAGCATGTGGGACTTTCTCCAAAACAGATGATATACTAGAGAATAAAGTATGCTGAAATAAATGCAAAAGCATAAAAACTATCCAATGCATATTAACAGTTCAGAGTGCAATGAAAGTAGAAATCAATGGCAAAAGAAAAGCTATAAGCTATGAAAACACATGGAAAATTTAACAGTATATTCTTGATTATCAAAATATCACAGATGAAATTAAATAATACAATCAAACAATAACACCAGCATGATATACCAGAACCTTTGAGCACAAATCAAGCAATCCTAAAAGGACAGTTCATAGCAGTGAATACCCACAATGGAAAAACAGAATGAGCTCAAATAAAAAAAAAACAACAACAAACCCTAATGATGCTCCTTAAGGTCCTAGAAAGACAAGAAAAATCCAAATCCAAAGCTAACAAAAAGAAGGAAATTATGAAGATCAGGGCAGAAATTAAGGAAGTTTCAACTCAATAAAATACAAATAATCAATTAATATAGTGGTTCTTTGATTTTTTAAACGAAACAGACAAAATTTTAGATAATCTTACAGAAATAACAAAAGACCCAAATCCATGCAATTAGAAATGAGAAAGCTGAAATCTTAAAGGATTTTGCGAAAATAAAAATGAGTATTAGTAACTACTTTGACAAAGATAGGTTAATAAAATGGATAATTCAAAGGAAATGAATAGGTTCTTAGATACATGTGAACAACCAAACCTGAAACAAGAAGATATAACAACCCTGGATAAGTCAAAATCAGTCTCAGTGAAATTAAAGAAGTTTAAAAAAAAAATGAAACCAGGAATATTCAGCTCTCACCAGATTAATCGCCACATAATACAAGAACTTTAGTGAAGATCTAATTCTTGTTATCTTCAAGCTCCTTATTTAAACTTCAAGGGAAGAAGTAGTCCCAAAGTCATTCCTGGAAGCAAACATTACCCAGATTTGAAAAACCAGAACAGGATCCATCCCCAAAAGACAACTACAGTTCAATCTCTTTCGTGAAAACAGATGCAAAAATCCTCAATGAAATAATGGCAAAGAGAATGCAATAAATCATCAGAAAGATAATATATCATGGCCTAATAGGATTCAGTCTAGGGATATAGGGGTGGTTTAACATATGCAAAACAATAAATAAAATACACCACAAAAACAGAAACAAGGAGAAAATATACACCATCATCTGAATAGACACAAAAAAAGCATTGAAGAAATCCAACATTCATCCATGTTTTTAAAAAAAGGGGAAAAGAAATCAGGGAAAAGCAAAAAAATATGAGAAATGCAAATATGGAAACTAAGTTTTTGTAAATAGGGAAGAATGGAGGAGATGAAGGGAGGTCAGGGGTATGGGGAAAAAATGAGAACCAAGACCTGTCATATAAAGGTACAAGATTCCAATGATGAATGTAACTGTGCTGTATACCTAAAATGTACCCATAAACTCAATTAAAAAAAGCACTAAAGAAAATAGGAATAGAGGGTCTTTAGAGCAACTTGATAAAAGCCATCTGTGGAAAACTAATGGTCAGCATCATGCTAAATGAAGAAATGCTGAAAGTTTTCCCTCTAAAATCAGAACGAGACAAGGACAGCCACTACCACCCTTTCTTTTCAACATACTTCTTGAAGAACTGAGCAGTAAGAGGAAAAAGGGGGATGAGAATGGGGAAGGAAGAAGTTAAATGATCATTATTCTCTGATGATGTATGATCCTTATATAGGGTAACCAGGAATCAAAAAATGATATAGGGCAAGTAATCTGAATAAGGAAAAATAATCCAAACAAAGGTAATATTATAACTTCAAACCTGCTAGATATCCAAAACGTGAGTTTGAGTTCTCTAAAGTCAAGGAATGAATTCTAGGTACGATAAAGGCTTAAAATAAGAAGAAAAAAAATACTGAAAGACAGCTTCTGTCTAAGAGAGTCAGCATAGGGATCATAAAGTGAATTTCCAGTCAACCATATTTTTCAAATATGTGTTGTATGGCAAAGCCATAAGCTGGGGCAGATACAAAGTGAGACAAAACCAAAAGACCCAGTGGGAAATTACAAGGTGGGCATGAGGTTGGACAAAACCATGACTAACCAATAAGATTACAAGTACAGTCAACCAGCTAATATTGATTAAATGAGGATCAAATGAGAAAACAAGTCACACACAAGAAATTTCCAGAAGAGAACCAGGCTGGGGAGATGCTGCCTAGAATATCAAGCACTGCTGTTTATCCCTGGAGGTCATAAGTGGTGAAGCATTGTTCTCTTTTTATAATGCTAACCAGTGAATGTGCCTCTACTGTCATTCAATCCTGAGGGCCCAGGTTTGTCTAATTCATTATAATAATTTCTATCTAACTTAGCCATTAAGGAAACCCCAAAACTGCCCCCAAAAAGACTCCTAGATCTAATATTCAAATTCAGCAATGTAGCAGGAAACAAAGTTAACACTCAAAAATCAAAAGCATTTCTTTACACCATTAACAAACTCTCTGAAAGTGAAATTAGGGAAATAATATTCTTCGCAGTATCATCAAGAAAGATGAAATATTTAGGGAATTAACTAACCAAGGAAGTGAACAACCTCTACAATCAAAACTGTAGTATTCTGAAAAAGAAGATCAATGAGCCCATCAGAAACTAGAATGATATCCCCTATTCATGGATAAGTAGAATCAATATAGTCAAACTGGCCATACTTCCAAAACTGTTATACAAATATAATGCAATCCCAATCAAAATGCCAATAACAGTCCTTGCAGAAGTGGAGAAAGCAATCCTGAAATTCATGTGGAACCAGAAGTGATCTATATTGGCAAAACCATTTAGGCTAAGACAGGAAACATCACAATCCTGGACTTAAATATATAATACAAAGCTACACCGATAAAACAGTATGGCATTAATAACATGGCAGAGTTGTGGATCAATGAAACAGAATTGAAGACATACACATAATTCCAGTACACTCAGCTATGTTATCTTTAACAAAGGGGTTAAATCCCTTTTTTGGAAAAAAATAGCCTCTAAAATAAATGGAAAAACTACATACACACACACACACACACACACACACACACACACACACACACGTTGAATGTTGAATTTAGACTCATATCACTCACCATGCACTAAATTAAAATAAAAATTGATTACAAATCTAAACATTGGAACATAGGCACTTACTTCCTATTTCTAATTATCACATATATAATTCTATCCTTACTTATGCTTTTAGTTTTGTATACCAGAAAAACTATTCAGTATTTACACATGTGTGGAAGTGGGAGGAGTAGGGGAAAAGGAAAGAAGGAAAAAGAAAAAAATATTAGAAAAGGAAACAAATATGGAAACAAAGTCTTTGTAAATAGGATAGAGGGGGTGAGAGGAAGGCAGGAGAATGGGGAAAAATAAGAATCGATGTACATCATGCACAGGTTCAAGATTCCAATGATGAATGTAACTGTATTGTAGACCAGAAATGTACCAGTAATCTTAATGGGGAAAAAGAATATAAACACTTAATCTGCTAGAAAACAGAATAGGTAAAAATCTTAAAGACTTGAATGTAGGCGAAGACTTTCAGTTGCACAAGAAATAATACCAAGAATCAATAATTAGGTTAATATCAAATAAAAAAGCTCCTGCTCATCCTCCTAATGTAGGGAACGGACAACCTAAAGAATGGGAATGAAATTTTACCAGCTATTGCTCCAACTACGGGCTAATATCTAGAGTATATAAAGGACTAAAAAATTATAACCCCCAAATGTAAATCCATAATTTAAAAATATACATTTAAAATGAATAAGCACTATCAAATGAAGAAATACAAGCAAGAGAAGGATGACATAAAACATATTCAACATCATGGGCCATTTGAGAAATGCAGTTTGAAGCAGCCCTGAGATTCCATCTCATTTCAGAAAGAATGGCTACCATTAAGAAATCAACCATTATCAAATGCTGGCAAGCCTGTAGGGAGAAAGGAATACTTCTTCATTGTTGTGGGACTGTAAACTCACATAATCATTGTGGAAATCAATATGGAGATTCCTCAGAAAGCAAAAACAGGAATCTTATTTGATCAAGCTATTTCCCTTCTAGGTATTTTCCCAAAACAGTTAAAGTCATCATGCCACAGTGACCTATGAATACCAGTAATTATAGTAGCACAATTCATAATAGCTAAATCTTGGAAATAGCCTATATATCCATCAACAGATGAGTATAGAAAAAAAGGTGTATTTATGAATAATGGAGTATAGTCAGCAGAATAACCATAAAAAGCATAGTAATCACAGAAATGATAAATTTGAATAATTTGTAGGACAATGGACCTTAGAACTTAGAGACCATAATGTTAAATGAAATAACTCATTTAAATTAAGCATGCTTAAGTATTGCTTGATTTCATTTATATGAGAAATTCTCTCCATATATATGTTCCTTTTCTCCATATATATAAATATATCTAATATAAATATTGTATAAATATGTATTTATGTATGAATATAATATTTACATAAATATTTACATGTATAATAAAGATATTGTAATCCAGAATCCAGGGTGGGTAGTGTATCTAACAATGTATCTAGACTTAATACAATTGTCTTGCCTGTTTTATGTGTTCTTTGGCCAATTAGTCTGGTATTCAATCTGTGTATTCGATATGATGATTAAATGTACAAGGTCTTTTAAGATAAATAAAGTATTCTGATGCTGAAAAAATAAAAGGAGGGTAGAGGGAGGTGGGAAAATGGAATGGAAATGGGTTATGTACGTGTACCAATACCCTACAGTGAATTTAATAATTACGTACTGTAAACTGTACTACCAAAAGTAAAACTAAATAAATAAAAGATAAAAACCATCCCGAAGTTTAGATAAAACAAACCTATAGCTACATAAAATAGAAGATTGTCTGTCATGTAGCAATTTTATAGACTAAACATCATATATACACTCCCTAAAACTTGCCACATTGTAACAGATAGTAAGAGACTCTAATAAACATAGGCATAAAATACGTTATCATCTCAATGGAGTGTGGCGCTAGAGTAGTTCGAATCTATTTTTTTAAATGAGTGGGAAGCTAATCATCGTGTTATCTGACCTAAGTATCGAATTCATTGTATTAACACTATTCAATTACTATTTGACTATTGAAATTCTGAGTTACACACTGTTCAGTGGATGCTTAATGGAGGTGCTCACTGCTTACCTAATACAACTAGTGGAAAAAAAGGATTTCTATTGTCAAAATTTTTCTCACTAGTACATGATTGCTTCATCAATTTGTAAAAAATATTCTTAATTTACTCATTATGTCTTTTACTTTTCACAATTTAAGGGAATCTAAAAGTACATTGGAAGAAATATCCTTCTGTCTTATTTTTCTTTTTTTTTCAAATTAGACAAAAAATGTTTCACTAAAAACATTTACTTACTTCTTTATTTATATTACATTAATAACCTGTAATATTGAATTATGGAATAAATTTAACAGATAAAGTCATTTATTAAACGTTCTTTGTATGAAGTAATTTTTTTACTCTTTGAAATGAGTTATTTACACTTTTAGTTTTTCAAACGAGAGAAACTATTAGGTATTTACACGTGTGTTCTATTTATTTCACTTAAGAGTATGGCCTCAATATGCATCCATTTCCTATAAATGATTCTAATTTCTCATTCTTTATGGCTGAGTAGTTTTCCATTTTACAAAGAACCACATCTTCTTTATCCAGTCTCCAACTGATGGACATAACTGCACTGTATAACTAAAAAGTATCAATAAAATCAATGAAAAAAAAAAAAAGCTGTCTTAGAGTACATATCATTAAAGCTCATTTTCCAAGCGTGTATCACTGAACACCAAACCTGATTCATAGTAGTCACCTGGCAAAGCTTTTAAAGGTAACAGATGTTCAAGCTGTATTTTAGACCTATGGAATCACAATCATCTCTGGGATGTTTTATTTTGTTTTGTTTTGTTTTGTTTAAATTCATTCTCAGTGAAAAAAATTTTGTGTCTATTAATGTCCTTAGAAAGTCAGTTGTGATTGCATATTACAAGGAGACTGGCTGTATTCATGGTTCAAAACAATTTTGTTCAATCAAAAAGGACATTTTGTAAACTAGAACTATTAGAAATCTTTTCACTATTATTAGTAACTAGGGATATCGTTATTGATTGATTTTTTTTTCTTCTCAATACCAGGAGTGTATCTAACAGCTGTAGCCATTTTTGGTTTTCAATTATCTATATAATAGCAGTAGAACTTTGGTAGATTGTATTTAATCTCAATTTTCTTGAATTTTTCTCACATATAAAAATGAAGAAATAATATCACTTGCACTCATAGTGTCATTATGACAATCATATGTTAATATATATAAGATGATCTGTAATCCTGACACATAAAATATTAGGCTAATAATAGTTGCCGCCAGCATCACTGTCACCATCTCTGTTTCATTCATTTTTGTTATCATAAGTGAGAAACAGTCATATAGTCATTTTCCAGACATACACATTAAATATATTTATCATATATTGTATAATGAATATATTATTATGATTATAAATCTATTATTGTTAATAAGGTTTGTATTTAAATCTACCACTAAAAAGATGTATTAGTGCACTTTAAGTGGTCTGGAAAATATCCTTTCAGGTTGTCCTTATATTTCTTGTTTTTCCAGTAGAAAGTGTTTTCAAATATGTACTTAAGAATTTATCAACATACAAAATTAATTGTATTTGACATTTTGTATTGGAATAATACATTTTGAATTTCATAAGGGTTAAGACATATGTATGTGAAGTTATCTTTTGACATGTGTCTTCTATATCTCTAGGACATAAGTTGTCATAGAGTGTGCCTGTAAAAAAAATCTCAGAAATTAAATTTCACTTTTTTATTCCTCTCAAACATAAAATTTATATATTAAAAAAAGAATACGAAGTTTGTATTTCCTTTCAGCCAATCATCTCCATTCTGTCTGCTCAGGCTATCACTTTTGAGAAAATGATGTAAGAAAGTTTCAGTGTATAGCTGGCATAATTGTGCATAGTTGCTGTCAAGAATTCCTCGGCAGAGACTGTCATCTTAAAAGGTTACTGTGACATTTCTGGAATATGCTTTTTCAAATATGAATGAAACATGTTGCCTTTTTGGTTGAGGGTGGGGAAGGTATGGAACCTGACATTTTCCATGCTGCCAAAATTAGAAAACAAAGTAACGGAATGCCAAGATTAATCAATCACTTGACAAGTATTTCTTCAGTATGTACTTAGATGCCCAATGCACTGCTGGAACTAGCATTTTGTTAAGTTTAAATGTTTAATCAATTTGAACCTCAACATCAAAAATTGCTTTCATCTGGATTATGTAGAACTGTTGAGAGAGTATTATATTCCCCTACTGGTACCATTAAAGTGCTACTCACTTTTAGGATGCTCATAGTAATCACAAATGCAACCAAATTCTGCCTATAATCAAATGTAATGTTTTGAGGAAGAAGACACGTGATTTAATTATTCATTTAAATGATAATTTCAAAAAATTATTTTACAAAGCTGAAATATTACTCTACAAGAAATGAAGAACTTATCAGAAACAGACACAATCACTGGATTTGGTTGGTTTCGTTCTGTGTGTTTGTTTGCTTGTTTTACAAAGATGCACTAACATTAACAGAGATCTTCAGCACAGCCATTTCATTTTTATTAATAGTGAGACTAATGAAAAGAGGGAAAGTGAAACACAGTGGAATATGTGCACATCCTGAGAAAATAACTTTTTAAAAATCCCTTTGATTGGAAAAGAAGAGAGGAAAAGGGCATGACAAGAGCCTTTGGCCAGCTTCTAAATATTTCACATTGTGTAGGAGGTTTGCTCAGATAAATTTAGGAATGGAGTTGCAGTGCTCTACTTCCTGTGGAGTTGTAAATGTCAAGTTCCAAATTCAAGATGATTCCACAGCTGGAAGGAAAAGAATTTGCCCAAATGGTCTACCAGTTTTCTATTATGACTTTTTAAAAAAATCTTTAACCCTTTCCTTCTTTAATACAATTAATAGAGTCATTGCGTTAATTTATGTCACCTCTAAAGTAGTCCCACTTATTATGAGAGTAGAAAATAAGGGTGAACAAGTGGTTCTTTATTTGCGTTTTTTGTTGTTGCTCTTTTTGATTGGACTAAATCGAATAATGAAAAGTGGCTTTTCCCTTCTTTTGCTTAGTCATGAAATCTGAAAATGAAGTACGGAGTTCAGCATGAAGGTACGGACTGTATGGTCAGGCTTGAAGGATTAACGAAATTTTCAGGAAAACAGTAATGCTGTAGTGTTTGTGACATGTGATTGAATAGAGGAAAATAAAGTTGTGTTTATAAGCATATTGCCATATATATAATTTTTCTGGGATAAAAGAGCTGCTACTTACAATTTGCTTCATATTATTATTTCTCCAATCAACAATATAACTTCTACAATAAGCATACTTGCCCATTCCTACAAATTCTCTCACCTCACTGCCTAGCTTTTGTGTGGATTCATTAAGAAATCAGGCTCTAAAGTTTGTGTTTAGGTATATTCAAAGGCTGCCTTTCTTGGATATCAAAAACTTGATGCCTAGTGGCCTTATTAGCCAGACAAACTTTTTAAAAAGAAATCAAGAAAATTCAAATCCCGCCCTTGATACTGAGTAATCATGGCCTGGATGGACCAAACCACAAAAAATAAAGAAAAAAAGAAAAGTGACCTCATGCTGAACTTCTTTTCCCACACAACAAAAGTTTTCCTAAGGACTTGAGTTTCCCTTTATCAGCCCTGCTCCTCTTAGTCTCTCACAACACTTTTCCTAGAAAATATTCACTCTATTCAGAATTCCCAGTATTAGACCGTAAAGTTCTTAAAAGCATAACCCCAACCAAGCAGAACAGGATGTACAAATATAGACATTCTGTGTAGTTATCACTTATTTCAATTTAGTTCCCACTAGCACAATCATCGTCCCTTCGCAAATGTTCCTCATACTTCTGCAATATAATTTCATTAAAGGTAATGTGTTGTCTTTCTTTGATTAGTGGGTCTTTATGATTTATTCCTTATCTTCCTAAAACAATTAGCCACAATAATGATTTATGATGATTTATTTTTTTAAATGTTGGTCCATCCCTGTTAATTTCTGGGAAAAAAAAATATTTGGCAGAAATTTAGCAAAACTGTCCCCACAGTACTTGCTTTAACTTTGAGTAATTTACAATTGAAAGAAGCACACAGAAATTTTACTAAGTGAATAATATGTAATTGTACATACTTTAAATTAAATATAAGTTCTAAATCAAATTTTGTTACTTCTTATAACAAATGTTTGCTGAGAGCCTAGACATACTCTGCATAATGTTGAAAACTAAGAAAACCTATGCTTTCATGAATTTTACTACATTATGTTTCGGTGAAAATGAAAGTAATCATAGGAAGAAAGTAAGTTCTGACAGGTGTTGAGGAACACGCTTCTAATCCAAGCAACTTTGGAGGCTGAGGTATGAGGATCGCTATGAGTTTGAAGCCAGCCTGGCCTACATAGTGAGTTAAAGTTCAGCCTGAACTACATAGCAAGACCCTGTCTCAAAATAAAATAACAAAAATTAAATTAAAATTAATGAAAGTATATAAATAAAATGCTAAAAATAAGGAAGTGTTAGGAAGGAAACAAATGCATTACCAGGGCAGATTAAGAAAACACTATAACAAAGACATTGTTTTTCAGAAATAGCATTTGATCAATGGTAAGCAAGGAAAACAGCATGTTAAAGAAAAGAAGGGTCAATGTAAACACATGCATGCAGGAAAGAAAAAAATCTTGATGCAAGAATAGAGTAAATTAGTACAAAAAGAATAGATGAAAGGATTATGGAGAGGCTTTCCATGCCATCATTAGAGGTCTATTTTGCTCCCTGAGTCAAAGAAGAAAGGATGAAAGTGTTCCAGAGAAGGGAAGGACCACACGGGAGATTCACTGTGACAGAGTCATCTAACGACAGTTCTGGCAGTGGGTGTGAGTAGGACAAGACCGAGGGAGGCCCTAATGAGGAAGATCAGTCTTTTTTTAAATTGAGGAAGGAGTTATTGCCTTGGATTAGGGAATAGAAATGAGGGGAATTTTGTAAGATTCTGTGCATTTAAAAAATGAAGAAATGCAACACTTTGAATGTGTTGCAAGAAAAAATAAAATCTGGGATGATTCTAAATTCCCGGGAGTGAACATCTCGCCAGAGGAAGAACATTGTCAGTAAGAGCAAATCCGGCTCGGCGTTGATGCGGTGGGAAAAGGGACGATTCTGCTCTGGCCATGGTACAATGTCCCTATCCAGTAGTGCTTGCCAGGGATTTAGCTCAGCAGTTCGGTGGCCTGCCTTGCAAGCACAAGGACCTGAGTTCAATCACCTCCCCCAAATCCAGTAGTGCTGATCATTGGGATTTCAGACTTACACATTTGGTGATTTCAAGCATAAAAATGATAAAGAAGACCCTCATAGTTAAGAGAAAAAATATCACAGGCAACTTTAACATGAGCTTTACTTTTCTCTGGTTGGGAGAAAGTATTAATCCTAAATAAGAATTGAGAATTAAACTTCTCTGGAAGGAGAGTTTAGTAGTCTAAGAAACTGAGCCATATGACAATATTTTTCCTTCAGCAAGATTGCTTTTTTTTTTTTTTTTTTTTTTAAG
>NW_022900913.1:18689596-18701574 GCF_012274545.1 Fukomys damarensis
TTTTTTTTTTTTTTTTTTTTCTAAAGGAGACTATCTGGGGTTTTAGACAAAAGTACACTTTTGGGAAGAAATGACATTCAAGAGTGCTGCATTGACCGTTGTCCAAATGGAAAATACAAGGAGGGTACTTTTAGTGACTCAATTAATTTATTTATAGTGCACACTCTGATAATATGAACACATGAGCATTTAATATAATGTTTAAAGATAATCTCCTTAAATATGTGGCAAAAAACTGGTCCTCAGCGATGTTAATTAATTAAATTGGAAAGAATGACAGCATATAAAAGTCTATTTATTTGAAATATTCTACAATAAAAAATGATAGTTAAGAAAGACAGTAGAATTTAATAAAGAAGCCTTCAATCCGAGCTTTAGCTTGATAATGACTAGAAATAATATTTAGTATTGTATCCTGACTACCATGTAACAGGTATTGTGTACCAAGGGAATAGAGGAAGCAAAAATGTATAGTCCCTTAATTAAAGGATATCACAAAATTTCCACTAGTTTTATTGCTCAAGTTCCATCTGGTATACTGTCTGATTATTTTTGAACATATATGTAACATTTGTTATACATAATTGCCTAAAGGCAAGGTTGTAATTTAGTCAGTCTTTTGTGTCCCTGGTTATAGTTTTAAAAATTGGAAAACTTATGGATTTATCTCATTCAGCTTTCAAACAAGCCTACAGAGTAACTGGATCAGGACAAATGAAGGACTTCTGAATGAATACAAAGATTACCCCATTATCCCACCCTATATGAACAAAAGGATTTGCAAAGCATAAGAAAATATGGGAAATTGCATATTTTCTTGTTAAACATGAATGTTTACCTGAAATTTATTAAAGAATTTGTAAGTATATGACTGAGTTTATGTGTATTTTTAACTATACAACATGTGAATTATGTCCTTGGCTGCTTAATGCAATCAGTCTGTCCTAGTGTTGATATGCACATGTGTGTGCAAAAGGCACATATAAATTATACTCAGAAAGAAAGACATGCTGATAATTGAAATAAGAAAAGGAAATATCCTTAATCCTAAATGGTAAAGCTGTTTTATTTTAAAGACCCTATCTATCTAGCTAATTACAGTTTATGTGTATGAATCAAATGATAAATTTCTGCAATTATTACAGCTATGTAACATTTTCATGTGTATAAAGAGAACTCTCACCTTATGAACACGAATTTATGATTGTATAAATAGTCTGACTTTTTTTTGAAAGTAGAACCAGTGAGAGTTTAGTCACTATTTGTACTCATCACACGATATATAAATCATTTTTTTCACTTATATGAAAACTTAAATAATGATTCAGGAGGACAGAATACTTTTTAAATTTTCTGTTAATAATAGTAAATGCTAGTTATTTTAAATTCAGAATTTTTAAAAAATTCTTATACCATATTTTCATTTAAATTAATAGAAAAATTACACGCTTATATAAAATAAGTATATATGATTTATTACAACTCTAAAGCTTAGAACATTCCTTGATTTTTATTATATATGCTCAATAAAAACTTGATGAATGAAGACATAAATGGATGAATAAATGAAAACCCCACATCGGTGCGGCGAAATCAATAATATGAAACGGAGAGACATTTTGTTCCAATCTCCACATAAAACAAATTTTGGACATAGAATATTTTATATATTGGGCATTCCTTAGGATAAACACAATTCTGGGAGAGGGGTTACTAAGAGAATTTAAACAGGTTATTTATGATAGGCATACATCTTGAATTTCAGAGCTACCATGAAATCTGATCTTTAACATACCACCTTCAATATCAATAAATAATAAAATGTATATTACAGAATAATTTCTGTACAACATAGGCTTTTATATTGAAAATGAAGCCCGCTGATCAATCTCGTTAGAGAGAATACTTGGAAACCTTTTTGGATTATGCTAGAGATCACTGGTATGATCCCTATTAACAGGAATGAATAACAAAGTAAATGAGAGAGCAAGTTAATGTCATTTTAAAATCTGAACAAGGACAATTAAAAGCCTTTATATAAGAATTTTAATTAATGTCTAATATAAATGAAAATAACTACTTCTGAAAATTTTAAAATTGATTATATTTTTAATCATATGAAATGTGCATAAGATATATATTCATCTTTTCTATTGTCAATCCACTTTATTTTTAATGCATACTCTTTCTATGATATTTAGGATTTTTCTTTTGTTCAACCATATGAGTAATCTTTGTATGCCTCTTAAACTTTGTCTTGTTGACAGCAATACAATAGTGGGTCTTGGACTAGCGAAAAACCAAAATTATGTAGTGTGATGTGTTCTTATTTTTACAATCTGACCATAATATTAATGAGGCCATAGGGAATTCTCTCTTTAATAATTAAACTACTGTTTTTAAAAAAAGGTATTTTTGCTCAGAGTTACATGGACTCTTTCAACCTGGATATTAGAAAAACAATTTGAGGAAGACTGAAATAATTCTGCATTAAAGATATGTCAACACTGCTTACTGCCTTACTCCAAAAGCATAGTATTTTAACTAATTAATGAACAAATCTTTGGTATTGCTTTTAGTATTCTCAGTGTGGGGTATGACTTCTTTCTCTTGGTCCAATAAAGTATTTCATTTATAAATAAATCATGTGAAACTCGAGAAACCAGTTCATGGCTGATAACCTCCATCATTCTCAGCAACTTTGGATACTTGACTGGTAGATATTTATAATTTAAATTTTTTCTTTTTGCTTTCTTTTCAATCATTCACTGACTGAAGAAACAGACTTTGTTACACATAAATGTGTAATGCATTTTGAGAAAGTTGACGTAATTGCCATGCAGTATATAGTGGAATATTCAGTATTATTACTGGCATCGCTAAGCATTTTCAAAGTCACCATGGGAGGTAAATATTTTCCATTCAAAGATTATTTCAGTCTGAGATGTCTGAACTATTATTGCCTGTAAGCCTCAATAGCACAAATGTCATACAAATATTCTTTTAGATATTACTTTAGTGAATATGAACAAAACAAAATTGCTACATTGCTGGTATCTTTAGCACAAAAATGAAAATGCTTTAAAGTTTTTGAATGATACATTTTAAATGCTTTTAGAACAATACTTTTGTTATGAAGTTTTTCATATATCAGAGCATAACAAAACTCAGTGAAAATTATTCTTACCTAAGTTATATTATTTTGGTTAAAAACTTCAGCATAAATTACAATGACTTTGTCTTCTTACCTGTATTTAATACAATTTTGAACCAAGATATTTAGTTCATGGAGATAGTTTTTCTTCCTATGGGGGGAAAAAACAAGCTGGAGACAAAGTAGTTGTAAAAACTGCTTTATTTTTTAAAAAATAAATACAAAAATATAAATATAAAACATTAGCAGATATAATTTGATGAAATGAAATTGCACAAACGTTTGTAATACCAGGTTTCATATCACACTTACTAACACCACATGTACATACTTGTAAAATTTAATGTACAGAACAGGATATACCTTAAATTTTCTTTACCTTTTTAAAAGCTTCATTTGCAAGGGCAGGACATATATCTAAAAGAAGCGGTTTGTCTGTGAGGTTGCTTAAGGGAGAACTATCCTGCTCATGTTTCTGTAATTATCTTTTATTTGCTAAAATGGACAACACTGAATTTCCATAGCTTTGGCTCTTGGAAGTGATTAAATAAAATGTTTGTATTCCATGAGACATCCTACAGAGAATTAATTTAATTAATCAAATTAAGAAGTAAATGGGGAAAAAAAAATTGTGCTGAGTGGCAGGAAATTTCCTCTGAATATCAAATACTGTGGAGACAGGGTCCATAGAGTTGCTTTCTCGTGTTAAACAGAGACTATATCCCAGGTTAAGAGTCTTTGTCGCTTTCCCCACCACCATACATCTCTGCTAGCTTATTAAACCGAGGGCCCCATTCCCGGAGGTAATCGTAGTTTTGGTCTCCTTCAGTAGTACCTGATTCTAATGAACTCAAAGACTCGGCAATAGAATCGTTTCCTTCGTAGGCGTAGGTTGCAAGTGAGTCGTAGGGGGGCGCTGTCGGGTCCAGGTCGTGCTCCTTGAGCCTCTCGTTAATGAAATCCCGGACGTCCGTGTTATCGGGCGCCGTAGGCGTCCTCCGGGGTATAAATAGCGTTTCAGGAATGATATCTCGGCGGAGCTTTTTTTCCTCAATAGCTGCAGGATTCCTCAGGGTGCCGATATCAAAGGCCTGTGTGTCCTCCTCTCCGCCACCTTCATCATTATAGCTCACAATGTTGTCTCTAATATCTTCTTTAGATAAGATCAGAGGCTCTTTCTTCCGCTGTCTTTTCAGAGCTGCAAACAGTACTACTATAACTTGAAAGGAGACAAGAAGGTACATTAGCAATCTATGCAAACTATAGCGCAATACAAAAGGAGTGTAAGATATTTAAAGTTTTCACGATAAATTAATATTGAAGATTACTTCACAATTTCAGCATTTGGGAGTGGTGTGGGGAGAAGGCTTTAGCCAGGTTGGCGGTGTTAAAGAGAAAGGTTTCTGATTTATTTTTAAAGTAATGCGAAATAGTTCTCAAATACAGTTACACGTTTTATCTCTTTTTCTGAGCACTCTTTAAACTCAGTTTCTGACTGTATAAAAGACTGATATTTGGGAACAGTGACCTAAAATATTATATATAGACAAATTGAACTCAGCTTCAAGTAAGACAAGAAGGGATGAAATATGCCCACATTTTTTACATCCTTAATATTAGAAATCAACTGGCTTGCAAGCACAAGGACCCGAGTTCAATCCCCGGTACCAAAAAACAAAAACAAAAACAAAAAAAACATTAGAAATCAATATTTCCCACTAGATATGAAGGAATGGTAATAACTCTGTGATTATTTACATAGTTTTTACTTTATTAAAGAAGACATACTGTTTAGAAAATAACCAAGTTATTTACACATTACACGGGTTTTAGATTTATAATCTTTCCTTGAACATATATATATATATCCCCTAAATTATTAGCCCATAAAACAGCAAAGACTACATTCATCCAACTACAATGAATCAACCCAAAAACCATTGCAAAACTGATCTAAATGCCTCTTAAAGAAATATAGATCCACAAGAAGAAATTATATTTCTCAGAAAAGACATTTCACCATTTCCATGAAAAAAATAGTAAGTCTAAAATCTTAAAATAATGTTAATTGCCATAAAAGTGGGAATAACATAAACAATAGAAAAAAGTTAAAATTAAATTCACCTCATTGCTTTAGTTTCACACACCCATTCCACCATTATCCAAACACTTTCGTCCTAATCCTTTAAAATGATTTGGAAAACGAATTCAATTAGATGGGAAAAGAAATCTTACCTTGCGTATCTATATTTAGCCTCTTTAAGGACAAATATTGAAAGGAAATGGGAATCAAAATAGCAAGCTATAATAATGAGCTTTAAAAAATAATATCAAATGCTCAAGCTGCTGTCTTCTTTTTTTTTTGGCAACAAAAGCAAAGGATGTTTCTACTGCTAAAATGATGAAATTTGAATTCACTGCAAGTGTTCTTTACCTCAGAGTGATAAAAAAAAGTTGTGATAAAGTTAAAAAAAGTTTATTTTTCAAATTTTTGAGAAAATGTAATTTTGTCTTGCCCAAATTCATGTATTAGTGCAAAGTCAAAGTTGCAGGATATAAAGATATGAAAACTAACTTCAGTTTAATATCAACGTAAGAATTCCAGGAGAAAACAAGGTTTAGAAAGGAAAATAGTAAAACGTTACTATGATGGACTTGGAGTTCAAGCTAATTTCCCCGCCTCTGGGAATGTGTTAATATTTTTTGGTTAGTGTCACAGGGATGCTGACAACAATAGTTTTACACTAATGCAACCAGAAAGTAAATTTAATCTGATTTTTAATTCCAGAGCAGTTAAAAAGCAGTTTTCTCCAGATTATCAAATCAAGTGTAATTATTTGGAGTACAAGCAAATCAGATAAAGAGCTACTTTAATATTGTTTCAGTGAAGATATAAGACAGTGAGGTTTTCATCCAGGCCTACTGAAAAAAAAAAGATGGATATAATCCTTAGATATCATTCCAAACCTGTAAAGACAAGAACTCACAGAAAAGTGCTTGGGCTCAAACACTCAGAAGTGTGTAGCCTTTAAAATGTTTTAAATATTTCTAACTTGTAGTTTCATTATGTATAAACTGCAGTTAATTACCTTACATGCCACATCCATTCGTTTGTAAAATGAAAAAAGTTTTTTTCAGTTAAGTGATAATTACAATGTTTGATGTACAATAAACATTTAATAAATGTCTGCTAGTAGGAATGTAATTTTACTGGGCATTTTCATTTTTAATATGTATTTCAACAAAATGACTTTAATATAAAATATTAAGATAAAATGTATTTTACATAGATTGAAATTTAAATATCATTAAAATATATGTTTTGAAAATACATTATATGTATTTGTATTTTTCCACTCAATTACTGTAAAGCAAGTTTATGAGCTTCCTTTCATTTTCTTATTATCAGCAAGCCAAATCACAAAAATAAACGTTTACTAATTTTCTCATATTCTGTTAAATGTAATCATGTTTATTATTCTTTGCTATACACCAGAAAGGTTTGTTCTATCCCATTTTCCATAGCAATAAAATATAAAATGTATATTATTGAATGTGCATTCTCACTTCCTGAATTCCATGAAATTCTAAAGTAGCCACGAAAGATGGTGCTTTCCTGTATCCTCAGCTACTTGGGAGGCTGAAATGGGGGAGCACAAGTTCCAGACCAACCTAGGAGATTTTAAAAAGCTGTATTTCAAATAAGTAAATAAATATTTTAAAAGGGCTGGAGATGTAACTCAGAGGTACAGCACTCCTGGATTGGATTCCCACTACTGCAAAAATGAAAGCCATGTATAAAATAAAACTGAACTTTTCATCCAGATCTTGTACGAATAATCTAACTTCTACTTATTTAAGTACAAAACTAGTGTTTGGATGATGTCAAATTGTAGAAAAATCAAATCCTTCATTTAGTTGCTTTAACCAAATTAAATATACTACGAAGTATATTTAATACATCATTATTGTTGCGCGCCCTAACTCCATATGATTTGCTCTTTATAGAATCATGAATATCACTAAAATTTATTTTTCAAGTACTGAAATGGAGGTGAAAATATTTCATTTAACTTTATCTTGTAAGTGTGAAAATTTGACAATAGTTGAGTACAGGGATGCTAGTAGTAAACACTTCTATTCTGGCAAGTTTTGCGTTGTTCTTCTCTCAATAACTGTTAATTTAAGACTTATTGGTGTTTGTTTACTGTTATTGAGGTCTGCTAATGTCTAAGTTTCCGAGTCGAAGCTGAATTCTATCATACTCCTCCAATTTGTCCAACTCCTACTGTACTCTTGAATAAGAGACTGGCACATAGTTCAGAGAGACTCAATGACATACAGTATGCTTTTATACCCTAAGGAGATCCGTAATTGACCAGGCATATAATAAATGGGTAACTGGAAATTGAATTGTCTCTCTTTCATTTTCTCCCTAGACCTAAGCTTCAGAGAATACTTAAGACTATCACAGTATTCACCAGAAGTAAAAGGAATTGCGATTCTGTACCTTTCATCCTCCCCAAAGCCATTCAGTGCTCACTCTTGGTTTTCCTTCACTTAATGTATTGCAGTGAAAGAATTCACATCCAATAAATAAAATCTCATGACTGCTATCACAAAAATCTCCTTACATTTGCTGGCATATTCTGATTGGTTAAAATATCTTATTATAAGCAATGTTCCATATTTAATTTATATGTACAAGTTTGAGCGTTAGTTGTGGGAAGTATTTTAATTAGCAGTAATTGCGCCTCGGATAAACCCCATTGGCTACGATACTGCCACTGCGCAAAACTATGTGGGAAATATTTTAATAGCGATCTTTCCTTGTTGGAAGCTCTCACGCCTTTAAGGTCCTTCCTTACCCAGCAGGATAATGATGCAGAGGAGAATAGCGACCAGTGCCCCGGTGCTGAGGCCAGCGGGAAGCAGCAAGGCCTCGGCACTGCAGGACTGCATGTTGCCCTGGCTGTCGCAGGCGCACACTCTGATGGTCAGCGTGCCCGTGCTGCTCTGGATCGGGTAGTCGTTGTCTGAGATCACCACAGGCAGGAGATAGGTACTTATCTCATGTCGGTTGAAGCCATTCTTTCTGGTCAAAATTCTGGCTGTGTTGTCTAAAATGAATTTTAAAATATTTTAAATGGATAGTCGAATGAATTTTGAAATATTGCCAATAGCTTGAACAGTAAATGTGTCTTCTACTTGTAGCCACGGCATGAAAATAAAAATTCTTTCTATAAAATATAAAACTGCTATAAATCTTACTGTTCAGTATATACAATGCAATTAGGTAAGCTAAATTACATGACACTCTAATATTATGGATTGTTTATACATTTTCAAATAATTATCTAATATATGTCCAATATGCACGAAGAAAATATGATTGTGTATATAATATGCATTCTGCATTATTCCAATATATAACCACCAGTAAGAAAAATTAACCTTTTGAATATTGAGTTCTGTTGACTAAAATAAATTTGAAACTTAAAGTATGTATATATTTTAAAGTACAAGTGGAAGACAGGAAGACCAGGTATAATTTTTGTGGAGTACATAATAAATTTCCAGAAAGATGTAAGGATTTAATAAAATATAATATTCAACTACCTAGTGTTTTTCTTTTCTTGACCTGATAACTGGGACAGTATTTGGGGGTTCAAAATTGTTCTACCTGTAAGTAACAAATACTTTTACAGACACTGATTATAACACCTTCCATCTTGTTTGTTTATACAAAGAATTTAATCTTGCTTAGTAGGCACTACAAGGCTATTTAAAATGACAATATAGGGAACATAGTCATTTGCTAAATTAAATAAAAAAGACAAAAAAATCAAAACAAAACAAAGTGACAATGCCTTGGAGGGATAGTGTTTGAAAAAAAAATGTCATCTCCTAAATTATTAGTGAGAAGTTAACTGTATCAGTTAACTACATAAGCTAGGGAAGTAGCTAGCAAAATAAAGTACAGTTGAGCAAATTTTAAAGCATTGTCTGTCAAGCTGAATTTTGGTGCGTTTTTTGTCATTCTGAATCCTATGCTAAGATCAAAATTAGTGTGTCTATGGACAGTTTTCAAATTATCTCTTTGTAAACATATGGATCTTAATTTATAAACATTTCATCCATTGAGGAAAATGATTTTTTACTTTAAATTAATCACTATATTCAAATTATTTTATTAAATATTATAAAGTCATGGTACAATGTTTGACCTAATAAAGAAACAAGAAACATTTTTAAAAAGGTATTATGCCCTATTATTACAGGTATTTAAGATGAAAAATACAACAACAGTAATATTAAGGAGATATCAGTTTCAGCGTAATACCTTTAAGACATCACCCCAAAACATAGAAAAGTACATTTACACAGGATTAGATTAAATATTCCATCAGACTTTAATGGTATTCTGTGCAGTAAGATATCAACATTTATATTCACATGTGTTTCTTTCCCGCTCTGAATAACTTATATAGAATCAAGAACTTTTCCTAGTATAATGAAATGATAATATTTGTCAAAAATTAATTAAGGTTAGTCTTCAGTGGTTTCTCTGGTAACTTTGAAATGCTGTGGTAAGACAATACTGTTTCAAGTTTATGTTACTTTTTCACATCCAGTGCTCAATTTCATATGAACGGAAAGCAAATTAAAATTACAACAAGAAGCAGGTACTGTATTATCAATTCAGTACTGTCAGTTCAACATTGTAAATTCAGTACTAAGGACAAAGCCAATCTAAATTCCAAAGTTTGTTTGCCAAGCCCTGCAAATTAAAATCCAGGATGCTGTTTCCCTCAAATTCAGGATCAACTTCACACTCTATAATTTGACCTTGCCAATTTTTTCACAGTTTCATTAAACTTCGTTTCACAGAGTCATGGAACACATGAATAGTTAAGATATTTGGAATAAATAAAAACACTTCAGTAGATATTATATTTTCGACTGATTTGTACAAAGGCTACACTAGATGGTATACCTCTAATAGTTGTGACAATGGGACAATATTTACTGTCTTAAACTACTTTCCAGGACTTAAACAACCAAGAAGTTATATAGAGCTTGGCTCTGCCAACATTTGCCACACATTGTGAGTAAAGAATTGTGGATATGGCCCTGCAGTTATTAACTCTGTTTAAAACTATACACATCTGCAAGTATGCTAAAACAAATGTACCTTTTAACAAACACTCTGAGGCAATACATTTAAAATCAAATGTTAATAAGTAGAAAAGATAACTAAAGATGTACTTCTGTTTATATTAAAAGAATTCCAATGTATGTATTTATCAAGGAAAAATACTGTTAAAATTTTAAGTCTTAATCATTTTCATATCTTTCTAAAATATATTTTTAACTTTTGGAACATACAAGAAATATAATTTCGGCATCGTAAAATGTGTATCTTACAGCAGCACAGTATGTCATGGTAACAATGCCTCTGCCCTGAATATTACCACAGCCCACTCTGGCTCCTCATTTTTTCCTGTCTTATTTTATGCCAAAATGGTTCAAATGAATCTACTGTTGTTAAATGTAATTGAAGACTGCATAGTAGTCTGAGTCTTTCATTTCTCTATTCATATTTCTACCTTTTTGTTACAGAAATTGATTACTCTTTCTAATAATTTCAACACTCAATTTTTACCATACATGCAAATCTCCATAACTCATTAATTATTTTGAATTAAAAATAGTATATATAGTTAAGACATCATTGTGATATATCATTCAGTATCTGAGGAATACAAAATTTCACAACTTGAATCAATAAATTTATATTACATATATTTTAATGCTTACTAAAGGGGAAGTTTTCCATAAATGTCATTTTAAATAACAGTGCAAAATTTCTACAATTTACCTTCATTATCCTGTACCGTGAAGTTTGGATTGACAGCAGCTAAACTGAAGAAAAACTTTTGTCCACCTAAAGGGTCATCTTTGTCTACAGCACTTATAGTCTGTATTAGCTGCAGAAAAGAGAAGGTTATGTAATGATCAAATTTCCTCAAGCATAATGTTCTTTGTAGCATGCAATTTTAACATCTTAATCTTATTGTATAATTTTAAGATCCCATCAATTTTATTCCTTGTGCATGAACCTTTAATTCATTTATGATTATTTTAATGATGTCACTCTCTCCCTATACCTCTCATCTTTACATCTCTTCTGAATATTGCCTTTAGCCTTAAAATGATAAATGGTAATGCATTCAATTCTTTGAAGTTTTATAAATTCAAATATATTATATGATGTAAGTAGTTTTATCATGTAAATTTAAACACTGATCTGGAGTACATTTAATTTTGGAAAACTAAGGAAATTATTTTGAGTTTGTTCCTCCCCCAAAATAATCGGAAAAATTCTTAAGATAACAGGGCATTTATGTGTAATATTTTATATTGTTGTTAAATAAAAAGTCTTAAACATTATATACCACTACTTTAAGATGATTTACTTCATTGCACTTTCACTCAAGTTGTAATTTTTAAATGGAATACATACATGGCATGGAGGAACAGTTATTTTATAAGGATCAGCCCTGATTTATAAGGCACTAGATAATATGTTAGTTAACTAGGAGCAAAGTAAATAATTTAATATTATTCATAATCAGAAAACGTTTGGCTGTATTATATGATTATTATACAAACGCATGTGGTATATATAATAGTATATCAAATAGGTACACTTTGAATAGAGATTATATTTATTAATTTATGTATATCAAAACACCTCTATTTTTGTAAAACTTTAAGTTTTAAGAGGGCTACAAATGATCACACACACACATATATTTTA
>NW_022900913.1:18701597-18765871 GCF_012274545.1 Fukomys damarensis
CACACACACACACACACATATATGTCTTTTAAATGGTCAAGCTATGTTTAACTAAGAGGAATACATTCCTGTTTTATTAACTCAATTTAATAATTTGTGGGTATCAGATGAAAGTATTTGTTGCTGAGTTGTTACTGATTTAAGACATTAGGAAAATCATGTAAAAATTAGGTAAAATAATTAGAAAACTGAAGGCAACCATTATAATAATTCTGTATTGAATTACTTTTCTCAAATTTATAACAATAAAATGTGATAGATTTAAAATATTAGCCTGCTAAACTGCAATTCTAATAATTTATTCAAATCAATATATGAAATATAATTAACCATTCAAAGATATATTTATTGTCTAGTAATAATCAAGAAAAAATTTTTAAAAATTTGAATTATTTTAAGTTTTAAACAATCCTTTACTAAACTTTAATAATAAGAAAAATGTAATTGTAATAAGAAAATGGACCAATAATTATAAAAATGTAACATATATTAAAGAGAAAATGTCAAAATAATAATAATTAATACTACTTTAGAGTTATTACTGCCAGAATGTTTCCTGACTAATTCATGTTTATCATATATACTAGGGGTTTCTTTTTTAAATTGTGATTTATGAGAGTGATTTGAAGAGAGAAAATGGCATATGTAAAATAACATCAAAACATGAAGATTAATAGAAATTCTTAGTCATTAAGATTAATATGGTAATACACATATAGGCACCAAATTGGCAGAAGCTTAAAAATAGAACTAAGGGTCTTCTAAAATTTAAAATTTCATATTTCAAAGCAAACATTTATGAAAATAATTACAAATTACAATACACGTTTATTAGAGTTCAAACAAACACTTCTGAGGTCAAATTTTTATGCCTTTACTTATATGTATAAGAATTATTAATACAAGTGTATAAACCTTAATAAATGTATTTTAATCAGATATTGTTCCATTATTGTTTATAGTTCATTGATGCATTTTCATTAGATATACAAGTAATAAGTTAAACTTATATTAATGTTACAAAGAAAATAGAATCACATGTTGAAGAATCTCAACCATATTAGAATATACTTGAGTACCAGACTTCTGCAAATGAGGACACCTCCTTTACAAGATGAGAATTTTTTTTCTTTGAGTGTCCACCTTCTTCATATCCAAAATTTATTTCTCAATCCTCCTATCTTCTTACTTTCAAACATAGATTCAATATCCTAATTCTCTCATTTTGATAAATGTGCCATAAAGCATTTCAATAGAAATCAGATGTGGACAAACAAACAGTAATGAAAACCATTTCCCCAGGCTCTCTCTGTAGTCACTCACTGTATTATTTCTATTGGGAGTCAAATTCATTTTAACCCATCTCCAGTGAAATGGTCTGCCAAAATTTTGAAACAGATATATCCTGGGGATATGCAATATTCATTTTCAGCACATGAAGAACAGATATAAATTAAGTTTTTCTAGTTTATCTTCCTAGTAATAAAATATTTAGTTTATATTTTTATATATTTTTGAACATGTGTGCTGTTTCAATGATTGCACTATAATCAAAAGAGAAATGACGAATGGATTTAAGATATATGAGTTCGTCATTATATACTAACTTTTTCTGTGGCAAGACTAGGAGATTTATTGATAACAAACATTCCCTTTGATCTGATGAAGTGCCCCATTTTTAGTTGTCAGGAAAACAATAAAATATTGTTCTGTGGAAAATATGCATGGGATGCTTTGGTTTGATGAACGCTTAGTTGCTGTTAGCTTTGCTATATTGTACTAATTGATATTTGGTCTGATAAGATGCTAAGATGTTATCGAACAATAGATATAGTGACATCTCCCCAGAGATGACTCCTAGGGAAACATTCTGTAAGATCAAGAGGTGATTTTTCTCCCAATAAACAAGACATTATAAAAATATATATTATTGCCCAAAGTAGAATGGAGATAAAAGAAGGGGATGGAAGAAAAGAAAAAGAGGCAGCCCTCCTTTTTCTCCCTTTCAAGGTTCCCTGGTTCTCTGAGATGGAAGGTTGTGGAATTCAGTAGCCATGTTTAGGCCAAAGAGAGGACAATTAATATTACATCGGCTCTAAATTGTGTCCTTCCCAAGGGGAAAATATCTTCTATGCTCAGAGCAAACAACAACAACAACAACTCAGCAGCAGCAGCAAAAACTCTGCAAGGCGAAGGAATACAAAAGAGGAGGGCATGGCAGTTAGTTTTATTTCTGTCTTAATAATTTGTTCACACACAAAATGAGTGGAATTATTCCCTATGTTGTTGTTCTAAGTGCTACTTAGAAAGCACTTAATTTGCAGCAGTATTGGTTGGACTGAGATACTCTATAAATAATTGAAGCATTCTTAGAAATATTAATACGTTCCTGTTTCCCTAGGAGGAGGGGTGACCAAGCTAAGAAGAGAATTTCACAAAGGAAGCTATGAAGAAGTCTATCAATTACCACTTTGACTTGGTCTGTTTGGATGTCATAACCTAGAGTTCTGTTATTTAATGTGCAACACTGAGTAGAAAAAAGCATGTTTTAGCTATTGAGACCAAAGTTACAACAAACAGTTCTTAATAAAAATAACTAGTATGGGAGACTCATGCCCATGCAGCCAGTTAGATAAGAAGTATTAATCACATCCTACTTATCAAGTTGGTTAAGATAGTTGAACTGTCTTTTTAAAAATCATCTTTCATTTTAATATTTATTTTAGTACGCCAGGAATCTTTTAAATGCCCAGCAAGCATAAAGTCATTATTGAGCAGACTATAGTTAACAACAAAAAACACATACAAAAACAAACAGAATTCTTCTTTTTTTTATATTTTGAGCACATTTATAAATCTATGTTCATAGTAATTCAGATACTGTGAAAAGGTATCTCTTGAAAGTGGAAAAGAATAGTCATAGAGGGTCAATATATGCAGTAGTAACAGAGTGAGTAATTTATGTCTTACAATAAAGATTTTAACTTATATCACGCTGAGCCTGCCAAACAGAGGACTATCTGGCATGGTATTTTTAGGGTAGTCACTGTTTCATTAAAAAGGAAGCTGGAAGCAGCTAAGTCATTTAAGTATTCTGAATTAAACATTACCATAACATTTTTTTAAGTAGGAAAAAAAAATCCAATTGCAGCAATTTTACCATCTCAAACAATGGACAGGCCATTGAATTCTTGTTAGAGTCTTCAAAGGAGAGAATCTGAGTTACAGCACAATATAATTTGCATAAGAATGTAGCAATGACATTGATGTTTATAAGCATCGAATGATATCAAAACAATAAAGTTTTGCAATGGCTTCTCTTTCTTTAATAAAACAGATTTGATTCCCAATTATTATTTATAACATGCAGCCTCCTTCTGTGAAGATAGCACTCAAACCAATTAAGAGCATTTCTTTCAGCCTTATAGACTGGAGCTTTTCAAACAACAAAATGAGTCCATTGAGGAAAAGTTATAAATAATTATAAACAAAAGTGATGTAGGAAGAATGTTTTAAAGGATGAAAACTGAGTCATTAAGCATTTCCTGTGCTGCTATAATTCTGAAAAGCAAAGATCAAATTTGAAGGCCTTTGTTCAAAAGATATTTGCATACGTATGAATATTGATTCTTTTCCTTACCCCGTACATTTGGATCAATCCCAACTCCCACTTTCACTCCCCTACATCAATATGTGTCTAATGCCACAGCAAGTAAGGTCCTTCTTTGTTTTTGTTATTGAAAGTTTGGAAAGTTAACATTATTTCTCTTCTTAGTTTTTCTTTACAGTTAACAAAGTACTTTATTTATTATTTTAATGCATATTAGCTATGCAAAGGGTGGGCTTTATTTTTCCATATACGTACATGCAAATAATACTCTTTGATTATTTTCATCTTTTATCATTTTCCTTCTGTCTTCAGTGAATGTCATTTCTTATAACTCAACTTCTGTGCCAGTGATAATATATTCTCTCCACATTATGATTTACACAGAAACTATGCTTCTGGTCTACTGTTATTTAAAATATTTTCAACTTAAATACAGCAGTCACTTTTTAAAGATATAATTTTCTCTATATATTTGTTTACCTGTTTAATCATTCCTCTTTACATTATGAAAGAAACTTTAACTGATACTTAAAATTGTCCTGGGCGGTTAACGCTGTAGTTGCTCACCTGTCCTGGTCTAGCGTTTTCACATACAAAGGTGTCATAAAACACAGCAAACTGTGGGGCATTGTCATTAACATCCAGAATTCTCACAAAAACAGCCACACGAGTTGTCTCTTTAGGATTGTCTAGAATGGAAAAGAAAATTTTATTTAGCGAGACATGTTTGTTCATCGAATTTAATTTATGTAGGAATTTTGCAGATACAAAGAAGCTTGTATTCAATCTAACAAAATGAGCAAATCCAATAAAGAAAATCACTGCATGTACTGAAAAACTAAATGTTTATATGTATTAATTTAAAAATAAATGTTAATACTAGGAGAAAGGAGACAATTTGCTAAAAACAAAGAAATCAATAGCAACTTTAGGAATCTTATTAAATGATATTAGCTGTCATATGCTATGGATACTTTTTACCCTTGTGAAATTTATGAGACTACTTAATTTTATTTACATACATTACAAATACAATTTTTAAAAAGTTACCATATACAAATAGTGTGCATCCCATGGTTTAAAAAGAATCTATCTCCTCCATGTAATTGTGTTGTTATTAAAATAATGAAACTGGCATTTCTTTAAAAGGATGTACAAGAGTTGGTAGGCTAGCAGGCACTTCAAACCTTCAGCAAGGCTGACATATTATAAAGAAAAACAATACGGCTATAAATCCACTTGAAGAATACTCACATTCCGTTCATCTTTTCAAAAAGGGGAGGAGGGGGTGAAGGGAGGGCAGAGGTAAGGGGAAAAAAATGAGAATCAAGACTTGCCATGTAAAGGTACATGATCCCAACAATGAATGTAACTGTACTGTATCCCTAAATGTACCAATAAACTCAATTAAAAAAAAAAAAAAAAAAAAGAGATACTTAAAATGCGTGGCCCGTCTTCGCCCTCCTCTTAAGCCTTACTTCTGTCTTAATGCACATGTATTAAATTTACAGGTTCTAAGCTGCGCTGGGTACTCTTCTGCTGCCACTGTCTAGATCCTGGAGTCCAACTGAGCTGCTTTGATTCTCAAGTCCAACACTGTGACTTTGTCAAATTTACATCTTTCCAGTGCCTCGGTTTACTTCTTATGCATCAAAATGGGCCTGATCTCACAGAATTATTGGGGAAACATGGTGAGTTAAGGCCGGAAAAGTTCTTTGCAAAGTATCAGTTTGGAGATTGTTACTCGGTGCATCGTGCATGTTATCATTGTCATTTTGTTTGCGATCTTCTTCACCTTATTCTACTCAGGAGCACACGCTAACTTTAGCACCCCCATAATTTACGTGGGTGTAAGTAAGGGTATATGAAGAAGAAATAAGAGGGAAAGAGAAATTAGAAGTGCTGTTCCATTACTCTCTTCTCCTTCTAATTGCTGGACTATTTGCTGGTACCCAGAAACATAATATTCACAGGTAAATCTATGTACTTGTTGTTATGGAGAAGAGCGGGAGAACACGCTTATACAATAATTTGTAGAAGAACTTTTAACCCCCATACATTTATCTTAGTGAACATAAGCAAAATATTTCCAATATAAAGTCTTGACATAAAAATAAACCTTGTCGGTAGCAATTCACTTTATTACCATATCACAAAAGACAAGAGAGAAAAGCTTCACGCCCAACATACTGCATTGATAGAGCCTTCCCAACACAATATGAAGATTCTCTAGCTCCTCTCCAATAACTTAAGGCTCTTCAAATCAAGCTAAATCCACAAGGATGAATGTGCTTTGTAAAAGCAATTGGGCCTGGAGTCACCTATTGAAAAAACAGTGCTCACACTAATCTTTTTATGCTGACAGATGCTGCAGCTCATGTATAAATAAAAGTATAAAGCATTCCAAAGAAGAATCATGTTGAATAGCAGGTGGCATATATTTACCACATGAGTCCACCTCAAAGTCCTTCAAGGAAATTGTACTGTGACAGTAAGTGTACCTGCAATAAAGGATCTTAAAATATATGCCCTAAAGGAAGGCCATTCCTATATGTCACAGACTGTGCTGTGCCTCCCAAGGGTGGAAAACTTCAATCATTCTCTAGAAACCCAAGGCTTTCAAATAATGGAAATTTTCTACATGTGGAAGGCAAGATTTTTCACCAGCAAAGAACTAGGCATAGATAATGGAATCCCTCAGTCATAGATTTTACTCTACAATCTTCAGAATGTACTGAAATAATTGGAGATAAGTTTTCAGACATAGTTAAAAGGAAGGTGTTAACTGTTCCAAACAAATATGTTCTCAAATCACAAGCTTATTATTAAATCACAATCGTGGCCTTAATTTTAGAGCCTTTCTTCTCCACATGACATTTAATAATATTGCTTAGGAAAAGGATAAATTTTCCTTGGTATAATGCATTAAAGAATTACTTGTACCAGATAGTATTTGCCACATTCTGTGATATATTACTGTGGAATGCAGAATTAAACTGTTCTAGGCAAGACTTGGAAATGCACCGGTAAGTACATTCAGACACCATTATGTCCTGCTTAGGGTTTGGTGTGTGGTAAAGCTACCATAAGATTAGTGCTTAAAGACTAGTAAAAACAATTCCTTGTATGTTGTTGTCCCTCTCCCTTATTGGCATTTATTCCCCAGAACAACATAATGGGAGCCTCCCTGACTGCTTGGCAGGTAGGCATTTCTGACTGTTGCTTCACGGATTGATTTCATTTTAAGGGCAAAAAATAGATTTAGTTCCTTAAAATATGCAATTGACTTAGCTTTTCAAAGACTCATAATTATTTCAACTAGCTTTACAGGTTAAATTCCTCAAGTATCTGAAATGGAAAATGTGATTCCAAGCTCATTCCGCTTGAAGAAGGATCTTGAACTTGGCACAAACACAAACAATTTTGATTGTAAAATATGGACAGATTGGGTGGTATCTTACTCATCTAAATATGGGGTTACGGATTCAAATTCAGAAAGACCAGCTTTTCTTAAAGAAAAAAATACTTTTTTAAAGAAAAACTCATTACTTAGCCTTAAAAGATGCAACCATTTATATGTATGATAAAACTGGATCTTTGGAGTTTATCAGTATTTCCCAGTCACATTGGTTATAGAAAACCAGATCTAGTTCAGCTTGAAGTTTTGAATAGATTGCTTCTGTTCTGCCTAGACTCCTTTTATCCTCTGAGAATGGTATGATTCAGCCTGGATGTTTTGCCTGCCAAAAATCTGGAATAATTACTTATTGGCCTTCATACCCGTTTGTAGATTTAGCTTAGTATTTCAGATATGGAATATATGGACTTAATTTTTCACCATGACTCATTCCCAAATGGAGGCTTCACTTAAAAATATTTCAATTTGCTCTACTTCATATATATATGCCCCAGCATGGGATTAGAAACCTTGAAAAGATTTGCATGCACATGGACCTGTGATTTGACCTGTTACCCAGGCTTCCGGCACTAAATGAATCACTTTTAACAGCTTTGATGTTGTCATCTCAAATATCTTAATGATTTTATTTTTAACAAACCTCTAGAAATTTTAACTTGATAGTGGGCATTACAAAGACCCAGGCCATTCTGTGTGGCTGAGTACTTTTTACAGTTCAAGGAAGATGTGGTTTTGAACCCTAGCTGTGCCAGCCTTTCATTGGATAAACTTTTATAAATCCCATGTACAGTTAAGTACTGAATTTTAAGATGGAATAACTGGTTTCAACTCTCAATTTACTATTTCTGGAAGTATGGTTTGATAAGTTAGTAATGCCCCTAAGGCCTTAGGTCCACCTCACTTAAAGGAGGCTAATAAAAATACTGACAACAGAAAACAATTTTACTGCTATTACAGATGCATACTTAGATTTTCTCATCTATGAAGAACAAAGAGTAAATTCTTATGTAGTTGTTAAAATTTAGTGATATATTTATATTCAACAATTACCATAGATTCTTATCCTTAGTGTCCATGGGACACAAGATACATTTAATGTGTTCTCAAATCTGAATATTTTAGTACATTCTAACTACATAAGGTCAGATATAGACTTACAAATATTAAAGGATGGTAGAATGTAACACGCCAAAATATTCCACTTTGACATATGGATTGTTTTTAGTTAAAGACATTAAAAAAAATAGCAGGTGGACAAAAGGCACCCTGACTTGCCCTCTTTTCCTCCGGAACACAGATGATAAAATCTTTATATGAAAAAATACCCTGTCATATTATGAGAAGGATAATATTTTTAATACTTGGACAGGCAATTTAAGTTAAATTCTGTATAAAAATATCTTTAAATAGTTTTCACCACCACCTCTCCTTGTTTATAGCAGTATAAAATATATAGATTTGCCAAATTTGGGGGTTTTCATTTTTTAGTAGCTTCCTCTTTTACATAAAACAAATCCCGTCTCCTGTTAATCTGTGTTAATGTCAATTTAATTTTCAAGCCAGCCCCAAAAGCCATGAGAGCAGGTGTAACCTTTTTTCCCCCATGCCATACCTGTAGTTATCCCTCATTACATTAAACAGGAAAAAAAAGAGGAAATAAAAAGAAATATTATAGGCTTTTGAGAAGGCTCTTACAATTTTAAATTAAAATAATTTATATAAGCATTGAAAACTGATCATTTTAAACAGGAAATAAAACCTATAAGTGTCCAAATAAATGAAATTAAAAATAAACAAAATGAAAATGTAAACGTATATAAATATATATTCTATACATAAAATATATCTTACTGATTTCAGCAGCTATAACAGTAAGATTGTGCCATTGAGACAGCTCTCGATCAAGTGGTTTTGATGTATAAAGTGATCCATTTCCAGAGTGTATGTTAAATATTCTGTCAAGGTCGGTATGGCGATCCAAAGAAAATCTGAACATCCAGGGAAAGAAAAAAAAAACATGACAATATTAGTGATGATTTACAAGAGAAAATGTTAAAATGCAAAGACATATAAAATTATTAATTACAGAAAATAATACTAGTACAGAAAATAATCAGTTTCATAAGATTTTGGGGGACATCCACTCACATTCTACAAACTTGGCAATCTATTCTGCGTTCAAATGCTAGTCTCCCTAAGTCATTTATATACATTTATATCCATATATTATATATTCATATATGATATATATGTGTATAACTCACTGTCTAAAGTCATATATAGTCAATTAACTGATATATTTGGCCATAACATAGCACAAAGTTTATATATGATTACATTATCAACTGACTGTTTGATAATTAAGGAATTTGCTGAGTTACTACAAATATTTATTGCAAAAGATCAATCTCAGTAGATTAGTCTTTCATGATAATAATGGAGACAAATTTAATTTCATCAAGCTAATTGGGCATTATCTTGGTTGCTTCATAAGTTATGGTATATTCATGTAGTTTCAGCATTTTAATGACATGTAATATTACAGAATATGTATTTTTAAGGAGAAATCTAGTAAAGGAGTTCATTTCTGGGAAAAATGCCTACACTTGTATCAAATAAACTTCAGATATACTTTTACATCTATGAAGCAAATTAATTACATAAATTTTATTATATATCCTTCCAAAGTGTAACAAGATTTATCAATATGATTGATACAGTTGGGATAACTTTGTTAAAATACATAATATACCATTAGTAAATAAATCAAACTATTATATATCTACATCTGAAATAAGTCATAAATTTATCTCAAATTGAACCAAATTTATATCAAATTAGTTTATTTCTCAAAGTTTCAACATTACTTTTCCTTCCTCTTTCTAGTTGTGCTTGTTTTCAAACTGAAGTACAATATAGCACCCATCTCGATCACAATCTATTTGGAATTTGTTTTATCACAAACTTAAAGCAGGAACTAAGCATAAAAATACCAAATCCACCATTGTAGTATATCTACTACCATATTCCAGTAGGAGATCAGAGAATATGATTTAATTTATTTGATTAATTGATCTTCATAATGAATATTCCTCCCCAAAAGAAAGGGAAATTCTTCAGATGCATGTGAATATGAGATATGATGATCTACAAATATCCCACTAATAAAACAAAAAGCAATTTATTCTATAGTATTTTGACAAGTGGGTTCCTTTATTTCTGTACAAAATATGACACAAGGATTTAGACAAGAATATACTGAGGTGAAAAGGTGCATACTGCACTCCATTAAGCAAGTCACAAAATATTTTATGTGACATTCTGCCAATTTTTTATTTTTAATAAGTCATTAATGTGTAATGAAAGGAAATTGTCTAGATTTGTGTGTGCTTAACTGTTTCAATTTATCTATGGTATTAAAACGCATTCATCTTTTTGTTTATGAGTATTTTTTGAGATTCTATTTCTAAGCGGCAGAAAGAGCTGCTAGAAGTATGTGAGGTGACGGATGTGTGAACTAGCCTGACAGTAATCATTCTACATATTGTATTTTAAATATGTATGATTTTATTTGTCAATTATTTTCAAATTTTTAAAAAGAAATGTAACATTAATTTTGCAATATGTAAATTAATACACAGCCTATGATATCACACATCGGTGACTTTCCAAAACGTGTTTTCTGTTTGTTTTTTCTTAATTATTTGTTGTATTTCAGTATAAAGAAGACAGAACTGCTCTGTCAGAAGACAGAGGATTACGTGACACTATCTTTGAGATAATTGCTCTTTTCTTTAAACATTACTAACAGTTTGTTTATATTTTCTAATTATTTTCTGGCAAATTAAGTGTTCTAACTCATTTTTATTTAAAAATCATTTCCATGATACATAATCTAAGTAATATCTTTGATTTCTGCCTTAACACTTGCAATGTATCACACAATTTATAAAATATCCAGTAGGAGCCATTGAATAAATCCATTGCACTACTAAAGCTATTTTAATTCTTTAGGAATGAAAGGTCCAGAATACAACTCGCAGAAGCAAGTTAGTTCTGCCAAGAACATGCATGGTAAGCATTTAGTGAGAAATTTTAAACAAGTATACTGGTAATTTAGAACCCTCCAAAGAAAAGATGCAAAGGTTGAGGCAGTTTAGAAGAAGATAAATGGATAAGGGAGGAGACATTTATGGGTAAGTCCTGCTGGCAGATGGGAGCGTTCTGTGATTATCACGTACGCTATTCCTCTGCCAATAAGTAAACTATGATGCTGTTTATTCATATGAAAACACGATTTTCAAAAAAATACTTAAATTATGCATATATATACATACATATGTATATATATATATATATAAACTTTACTATACGACTTTCCTTGGAGAGTGGCATAATCCACAGAATTTCTAAATTCACTCTAGCTGGAGATCCATGACATAAAATTGAAGGTTCTATACATTATGTATCTGCATGAACCTATGGATACACTCAGAAATTGCAGAAACATTTGAACTGATTCTTCACAGGCTAATATAGAAACAAAATCACCCCACTGAGCTCAAGGTAACCGATTCTACCTAGAAGACATGATGGACTAACAGATTAAACATTCACTTTCATAGTGAATATTGAATATAGATGTTTTAGTGCAAATGATAATGAAAACATTAACTCTTTCTCATTTTTAGATATGTGTATCAAATCTCACACATTTTAGGTTGCTATAAGCAAGAAAAGAGAAAACTGTAGAAGTGACTTTGTTCTATCTAGAAATCTAGAATTTTTTATATAGTTAAATAAAAAAGACAAAAATGAGGGGAAACAGGTCTTGTCTTTCATTGTAGAATTGTAAGTGGAGTTTCTAAAATCGTAATAGAACTGCCCTGGAGTATTCCAGCTACATTTTTAAATGTTATAGACTTTCTTGACTTCACATATTAAATAACACATGCTTAATAACTTAAGGAGCACAAATATAATGATTTGGCTAAACTGTAAATGCACAAACAACAAAATGTCCTTACTATGTCCCCAGGATGAGAACAACAAATAATATTTGGGCAGAAACAAATGATACAAAACAGGTTTCAGCCTAAAGGACAGATAAGAACAAACAAATTTTAAACTTTTTTAAACCCTGTCCCAAAACAGAGATGATTTGTCTTTTTTGTGGGGGGCTACTAAGGATTGAACTTGGGTTCTTCCTCTTGTGAGGCAGACAGCAGGACCACTGAGCTAAATCCCTGGCCCAGAGATGATTTGTCTTCAACATTGTACTTACCTCTGAGAGTCTCCTGTATGCTTTGGTGTGTTAAATGCTTTAAGTAAAACTTCACTGTCTATAAGCATTTCAGTTCCCTCCCTTTTCATATCAAAGCAGGCATGATTACCTAATAGGGCTGGAAGCAGAATCCGGGTCCCTGGCCATTACAGTGCCAATAATTGTGCCCACTTCAATGTCTTCATGAACCTCAAACAGATAGGAGGATCTGCTAAAAGCAGGGGGCTCATCTGCATCTTCTATAGAGATTTTCACAATAGTGGTATCTTTGAATGGTCCTAGGTAATAAAAGCGTGGGTCCACATGGGTGTTTTCTGCTTCAACCTTTAAAGTATAAAGTCTTCGGCTCTCATAGTCAAGTGGCTGTATGAAGAAATACATCAGCGAATTAGAGTGAAAGACATTGGATATTATGTTCATTCAAAGTTACAACAATTTTTAAAATTCTGGTAAAGTTCTCCCAAGTTGTTCATTAGTTATAAATAAGAAAAAGTTGTACAAATAATAACCTGTGTTTACATAATATCTAGTATTCAACTTTTTATCTATTTTTATGTATAACATGTAATACTTTAGAATATAGGGAAGTGAGACTTTAATTTTTGGAAAAAATTCAGATGATAGTAAAGATTATCTCACAACTGATGATAGATGGTAGATCACATAGTGTTTTAGTGTGTGTGTGTGTGTGTGTGTGTGTGTGTGTGTGTGCTGAAGTATTGGCATTAATTATTATTATTTTTTTGTACCAGGTATTGAACTTGGGACCTTGCATTTACAAAGTAGGCAGCAGGACCATTGGCCAAATCCCTGGCTGATAATAAAATTTTTCTAATTTAAAATTCAGCCATTTAAAAAATTGTCAGCTGTTTTAATGTTTGCAAATAGGGAGGGAAGGAGCGGGTGAAGGGAGGGCAGGTACAAGGGGAAGAAATGAGAACCAAGACCTGTCATGTAAAGGTTGAAGATCCCTATAATCAATGCAACTGCACTGTACACCTAAAATACACCAATAAACACAACGAGGAAAAAATTGTCAGCTATTTTAAAATTATGTCATATGTAATGGGCTTATACTATTATTTAAGTTTTATGAGATTTGAAGCCACAAAAATTTCAATAATTAAATGAAACACTGAAGAAAAAGAAAGAATGAGAAAAAAATTTATACAGATTTGGTAATTAGGATATATTATACAAGAAGAAAAGGACTTTAAATATCAATATAGCTTAACTGTCACAAGTATAAATTCAAGTCCCTCACTTCACACTCACTCTAAAAGATATGGTTTACTATTAGAGAAAGAAAATTTTGATTGCAATTTTATGAGCCTATCTGAGAAGCTCTGGACTCTATTTGTATTACTGCTGCTTCCTGATCACAAAAAAGCCAAGAGGTGCTTCAGACTCTGCTGTTCCATTTCAGGTCAGTATTTGTCTTTACCATGTGCCTTGCAAAAGAATTTTGGGACACTTTTATTATTGTCCAGCACCTGGGTGGTTGATGTATGCATGGCATTTTTTTAGGACCTGAATTTCAATGTGCCTTATTTTTTTTTCTTGCAATGATGGCACTGACTCTACAATTAAAAAAACTAGTTACCTTTAAATTATACCACTGAACATATGTTAGCAGAAAAGTTTAATTTATATAGCAGAAGGGAAAATGTGACCAATTAAATTGTGTTCCAATTCATTCTGTCTCTTTTTATTAGAAACTCTAATTATTGCTTCACACATCTGGGCAGCCTGCTACTTTTTAAGCCTCCAACTGTGATGATACATTATCATTATTAGCTATTAACTATTTTAAAGACCACAGTGCTCTTAATTTTTATTAACATGGCTCAGAAATATAATTATACATATATTAATTTTGAAATTTTGTAAAAATCTCAGTTTTCATGTTTCACTCAACAGAAACAGAATGGCTAAGGAACTGTGGCTTCATATCCTCCTAATTGTGCATAATATAAATTACATTTAAACATGATGGTGATCTGTCTGTTAAAAGAAAGTGCATGCTCCATAATGAAATCTCTTCACACAGACACTTATTTCTGCAGAAGCTGTGCACCTTTTTTATAGTTATGATGCCCTCCTGTGTGTCCTTCTCAGTTATTATGTCAAACATGTCAGTCCCATCTCCATCAATAATTCGGTATTCTACTTCAGCGTTTTTCCCAGTGTCTGCATCCATTGCTTTTACACTTCCAACAGCTGTGCCCACAGGCGAGGATTCTAGTACTCGAAGGTGCATAGTATCTATTGGAAACAAAGCAAAGAGTAGAGAGAGATGAAAAAAGTGATTTATCAATAGAATATCCAAAAGTTAACTGTGAGAGAGTATTCTGAAATTTAAACTCTAAATTACGTATTTATTTTAAAAGTGGAATATACCTATTGTGGTTATAATTAAAGACTAAAAGCAAATAAATGGAATTTTGAGAACTTTTGTCTAAGCACATTAATGTGAATAATAAGTGCTAGCCTCTAACAATGTTAGAAATTATGGTTTTAAAAATGAGCTTGTTTTCTAGAATCACTTTCACAGATCTCATCAGAATTCAGTCTGTACATAAGTGTGTTTAATATATATATATATATATATATATATATATAATCACAACCAATCACAGGATGTACAGGGATTTTAATGCAATTGTTTCTAATATTTTATATTTTTACTTTGTCAATTTCACATTTATGTTAGCTGCAGAGAAGTATATAACAAGATCTCAAGAAATCAGCCAAAATATGAAGGAACCATATTGTTTTGTATGACAAAAAGAAACAAAAGATGGCCTTTGGGAAAAATGTGAAGATACCCTTTATAATGTCAAAATGATAACAGTAAATCCTGACAAACAAAATTTATCTAGGCCCTTGTACCTAGATGTGCTTCCAGTATGAACAACCTTAACTGCTAATGAGATTTATGCTTTAGCATGTGGTCATAAAGAATGTACTTCTGACAAATTAATCGACTGGAATCACACTTCTGATTATAATACTTTCTTGCTCATAAACCATAAGTAATTCTCCTTAATATACATGATAATGTCTAGAACTCTTAGGTGATCACAATACTGTCTAGGTATATCTTTCCAAACATATTTTACCTTTAGTCTCACCCATGAAATAGTTCTATCAAACTGGACTTCTCCGTGTTTCTGTTTAAAACTTAATTTCTTTCGTCATCCTATGCATTTTCCTCATGGTATTTTTGTGCATGAAATTCTTTTGTTCTTACTCTCACATAATTATTGTGCAGTTTACCAAAAGTGAGAAAATGACATATTTATGTGCTGAGTGTTTCAACGGCTATGTAGTACCAAGGAGAAAGACTTCAGAAGGAATAAATTTGCAGACAACGTGGTCTCCAAATGCTAACCCAGATAACTATAATAAAATAACATTTTATGGTTTAGGTCGCCTGGTTTATGGCACTTTGTGGAAGCACTAAAGGCACTAACACAGGGTATACAGGCATGTGCATCTACTCTGTCTTAGAACTAATTTCCTCGAATATGTAAATAACATTCAATTTTATCACACTGTTGACTGGATGTCAACCTTCTTATTCTATGTTTTTCTCTGGCCATCTCTTGCATCACAGTGTTGGGAACTCTCAACTTATACCCTGGCTTCTGTCTTAGTGACACTCTCTTCTCATCCACTCTAGTCTCTCCCATCTTCTCAGACATCTCAGCCCTGTACATCCCAGTGGCTCCTCTACATCACAGTGGTTTCTCTGCTCATTTCCTCCAGGTGCCTGCTCAACTGTGTCCTCCTCAGAAACTTGCACTTGTATCCTGTGAAAAAGCTAATCAAAATAGCACGCTCTGTCTTCCCACCTCTTGTCACTGCCAGGCATTACGTTATCTCCTTACTTATTTGTGCGAACCGGGAGAACCAAAAACAAACAGGCTTTTTGAACTTTTTCACCATTGTATTTTCTGCACCATAAAAATGTGTATTGTAGCTACTATATACTGTAATATCTGTGTATTGGTTAAATTATTGGGATATTTGATATTAAAAGCTTCTTCACTAGTCTACTAACTACTATAGTTGGACAGATCTAATTAATACTGACTTTCAGAGCACATTTCATCCATTTTACTTCATTTGAAAATACTTTTCCTATCAATAATTACTCAGAGCTTTAACTTCTAACTTCTCCTAGTCCATTTAAGGTAAAATAAAACATCTATTGGCTGGTCTTCAGTAATTTAGCTATGTGCTTTTCTATTATCATTAATATTTTTCAAGATCATTTGTCTCCTTGATATTTTCCCAGCATCATTTACTTATTTCCACTCAAAAGATTTCCTCTCCTTTTGAAAGATTTGCCTATAAAATTCTGCCTGGGAACATTTTCTTATTCTTTTAAAGATAAACTTATATCATCATTCTTGTACTGTAGGACATCATCCAATCTAGAAAAGACCTTTTAAAAAAATAAATTCAAGCTCCTAGAATTATTACCTCAAAAACTAGATTTATTATACTGTAGCAAAGGTTACCTTAATAAAATTTTAAAAATGGCATCACTATTGAAACACTTCATTGTTAATGCTATATGTTTAAATTCTTCATTTGATTTGTCAAATCTTACAAATCTGATCTGTTAAAATTTCCAGAATCATTATCTATTTTCAAATTTCTAACATATAGGAAATGTAGTCACGCAAATATCTTTCTATTAAAGATCAGTTAACCAAATGGTATAAATGACACTGTGAAATACAGAGAAAAGGGCTAAAGGTGTAGGGGAAGTGGGAAGAGTAGGGAAATGAAATAAGGGAAAAGAAAAAAATTAGAAAATGATAAAATAGAAACAAAGGTTTTGTAAATAGGGAAGGGTGAAGCGGGTGAAGAAAAGGCAGGGGTATGGGGAAAAACTGAGAACCAAGACCTGTCATGTAAAGGTACAAGATCCCAATGATGAATATAAGTGTACTGTATACCTAAAAAGTACCAATAAACTCAATGAAAAAATAAAGTTAACTTGAACAAAAATGATAAATGTATAAAACATTTACCATAATAAATGCAAACACGATGAGTAACTTGATTGAGATGTCTTTACAACTTCTAGGCACCATATACTGAATACAGATAATTCCCCAAAAGACCCTTATCTTGAGAACTTGATTCTCTGCACAACAATGCTCAGGGCTGAAGCAGAGAGTTCACTGAATCATTAAGATGTTAACCCAATCAAAGATTAATCATAGCTGAGTGGTCTATCAAAAGATGGGGCCCAACTGCAGAAAGTCAGTCCTAGGGAGTGTGCCTTTGAAGGGTATATTTCGTCCCCCACAACCTTACCACATTCTCTCCCTCTCCCTCTCCCTCTCCCTCTCTGACGTGAGCTTTTCAATGTTATTCTCTTCCATCATTACGTTGCTACCATTGCACAGGTCTAAAAACAATGGAATCCATTGAACTTGGACTGTATCCTCTGAATGAATAAAAAATAAATAAACCTTTCCTCTGTCATTCCAGCAGTTACCAACTAGTTAGCTTAGACTTAGCATCTTTAAATGAGTGTGTGCCTAATATTTTTTAATGATTGGATTCTTATATATCTTTCTGAAGGATGTCACACAGAAGGATTTTACACCACACAGAAATGGTGTGTTACGAATGTATCATTTTGTGTCAAGGAGACAGGATGTGAATTTATCTTATAAGCCATGAAATTTGCTCACATGCTTAAGATGTTTCTGCCAGTTTTCCCCATTATAATATTCTACATGTTATAATAAAAATATGGTTATTTATATTTGCAAATTTTTCCAGATTTGGGCAATGGGAGAACTTTGAGATTGGTATTGGTGCCTTTCAATGCCTTTTCATTCTTGGTATGTTTCGTAAGTTCCTGATATCCCAAGACATTCTTAGTCATTAAACATTCTTGTGTTCTCTGTCCAACACCTGAAATCAACCAAATGGTTCTGATTTCTTCTACTAAAGAAAGAATCAAACATTATAAATATAGCACAGTACTTCTGAATCAAAGAAAATGAAGTGTCTGCTTCAAATATGTAAATGTGTGAGATTCACGAGGAAGTTAAATATTTGTGTATGAAATAAAAAATCTGATTTTATCTCTTTAACAAAAATTTAAATAACAATGTTATATTTGAGCATGCTAGTGCTTGAGAAATTTTAAATACTGTGATTTGTAATATCAATATTTAAGACACTTCAGATTAAGAGAAATCCTACATAACAATAAGAATGAAATTATTCAACTAGGAAGACTAACATTAATTATCTTTGCCTGTCTTATAATATCTTCTTTTTTCTCATTAAGTGCATTGATACTTTTTAGGTATACGGTAGAACTACATTCATCATTGGGATCTTGTACCTTTACATGATGTATCTTGGTTCTCATTTTTTTCCCCATAGCCCTGCCCTACTTTCACCCACTCCACCCTTCCCTATTTACAAAGACTGTTTCCATTTCTCATACTTTTTCTGGAAAGAAAGGGAAAGAAAAGCCTGTCTTATAATTTCATATTTCCAAATAGTTACCCAGGTTGCTTTAAATTTTTGTCTCTGTAAAAGATATAGAAATCTATTCCATACACAATTGTATTGCCCAGACCCTAGTGATCAATACCATTGCTTTTCTACTTGTATGAAATATATCTTCTAGGAAACTTGCAGTTTCTAAGTCTAAGGATTCAATAGAGAGTAACAATTGGAGATATCTCTTCCAGATACAGAAACTGAGCTCTCAAAGATTAATGCAGTCATTAAGAAGTGCAAATAAGCCAATCAATTCCTTTTACAAGCCAACAGATAGTAAATTTGATGAATGAAAAGAAAACAATGATTTCATTGATTAAAACACACTGACTCAGGTTTGCTTTCTGGCAATGTAAGTCAGATAATTTAGTACAATTTTTTAACTGAAAAAGCAATTAGTTGTGAGTTACCAAAGGAGAACTGTACATGTGAAGATAGTAAAATAATACAATCCCTAAAATAAAGAGAAAAGAAAATATAGAAAAATGGGCAACCAAAGCTTTCATTGGCCTGAAGACATTTGCCCTTTTCATAAAATTGATCTTTATTTTATGACCTCTTGAAACAGTGAGGAAACTCTGTGAAGAGTGCTTACTCAAGCAAACAGTCTCCACTGTAGTGTGCCTTAAGGAGTTCTGCACTAAGTACCAGGGGAACTCGATGCCAGCCACCCTTGACATTTCATACTCATAGCACAGACGTAAATGACCTGCACTACCTATATTTTTACAACTATAGACAACTTTAACCTATAAGGAGGAGAAAAAAACACTTCTGATCTCCACAGCATATTGAGAGTGGGATCAGATGTCTCAAATTGCTTCAGGGAGAATCTGTGAAGGGAAAAGAAAGTCATTGCACTCACGCTACCTGAGAGGCCACTTCTTGATTGGCTCTCATATGTTTCTCCTTCAAGTGCCTCTTCCAAAAGTGAGGAACACAAATAATGCTGCAATATTATACTCTAAAGAAAATATATTTATACTCACTTAGCCCATAAAGTAATAAATGAAGAAAATGATAGAGTCAGCCCTATAAAAATATAGGCCAGTATGTCAAATGCTTGTTGGAGATAGAGAAATCCATGTGTCTGCTTGTATAATATGTACATACACACATACAGACACATTGTATAGAGAGACATATAAATAGATATATTTGTACATATATGTATATGTGTATAAACACATGCCATAAACAGATGGACAGCTTTACAATGAAACATTTTAGTTGAAATGTCTGAGTCTGTTTTTTTTTGTTGTTTACCCACAACAAATCAACACAAACACACATGCAAGCATGTATTATAATGATCAACATTTATCAAAGGATTTATAAAACAAGATAATTCATGAACCATAAAATGCTAATAAATCATCCCACTCCTAACAAAAAGTAGTCCATGTATAAAATGCAGCACAGGGAAAGCAAAATTTGTTACAAAGATAGTTTCAGTGCCTATGTTACAAAACTTTGATTGCCCGTAGATCCGTAAAACACAAAGTCTAATAGATAAATTATAAATAGACAATAACTTGCAATAGCGTAAATAAAAAAGATAAATAGAGAGAAATATTTTTATATTATCCAGGCAAGCACAAAATAGGATGATGGTGTTGTGTCTTTTTACATTTAATAATTTTACTAAATGTAATTCTAATAAAATCAAGTATATAGTATGAGAGAAACGATTATACAGAGCTGAAGGCTATTGTATTTGACACAGTGACTTTAGGCATGTGCTAGTTTTCTAGCGTTGCCATAAAATATTACCAGAAAATTAGTGGTTATATTATTATAGAAATTACAATTATTATTGCAGATATATTATTACAGAAATGTTCTGAGAACTCGTAGTCCAACCAGGTCGACTCCTCAAAGGAATAATCCTCCCTTGACTCTTCTAGGTTATGAAATTTGCAAGAAATCGTTGGTGTATTTCGGCTTTGTAGATGCATGTCTTCTGTTAGGTCTGTCTTCCTCCTGTGTGGTCACATTAGCTTCCCTCTGACCATGTCTATCTGTGTACCCTAATTCTAATTGTCTTTCATTATAAAATATCATGGAATACAGATTTAACTCTGATGATGTCATTTTCTCTCAACTTTCTCTATAAACATTCTATTTCCAAATAAGGCCACATTTGGATAAGGACTAGAAAAAAGTATAGAATATATATCAGGGATACAACTCAAAGTATTAAAAGAAAAATATAAGAGTTTTGTTAAGTTAAATATTAGAATGGCTAATGTGTTCCAAGATGCAGTTGCAGAAATGCCATGTAAAATTATTGTTTTGCATGCACTGACTCCACACAATGAATGTAAACATCATGTACTGCAAACATGTACAGAAAAAATGAGTGGAAGGGTATTAAGAAATGAACAGAACAGAAGGGAAAGGGAGAAGGATAGGAAGCTAAACTGGATGAAAAATAAATTAAGATGTGTTATGTACATGAACTAACTCCACATAAGAAAGGTAAATGTTATGTATTCCAAAGGTATACTATTAAACTATTAAAAATATGAAAAGATTTACATTCCTGGAAGTAACAAATAGATTAGTGAATTCAAATGTCAAAAGTATGCAAATAGAGAAATAAACCAGTGTAAAAATATGCATACAGATAAATACATCAGTAAGTACTCATATATCTCAACATAACACAGACATAAAATTTGTGAGAGACTTGATAAAGATGTGTTTTTTCTATAAAATGGAGTACTACTTAGCTATAAAGAATGAGAAACTATAAACATTTATAGCTGAGGGGATGCACATTGAGGCTATACTCTTAAGTGCGATAAATAGTACCCACTTGGGTAAATACCGCATAGTTTCTCTGGTGTGAAAAAACTACAAGTATAAATAAGGTTCAAGTGACATAATTGAGACAGTGAAAGAGGAAGAAAATGGCTGAAGAGGAAGTGGGGAAGTGGGAAGGGACGGGGAAAGGAAATGAGAGAAAAGAAAATGTGAAAAAAATGGAAACAAAATTTTTGCAAACACAAGGGCAAAGAGGGTGGAGGCAGGGCAGGAGTATGGGGAACAAACAAGAAGCAAGATGCATCATGTGAAGGTACAAGATCCCAGTGATAAATATAACTGTATTATTTGCTCAAAATGTATCAATAAACTTAATGGAAAATAATAAATAAAATTGTCAGAGACATGTCTGAAAATAGAGGTGAATATTAAGTACATATTATTAAGTAAAAAATACATGTCTCAGAATATAATATTTTGATTCTATTTTAAAAAATTACAAATAGCAAAAGACACTCAATACTATTTTGTTTGGGGATGCATACTTCTGCCCCATTTATATATCATAATAATCATATATGTATATATATATATATGTACATAAACACATTTTATCTCCCTCTATAGTATATGCATATAAATGGTTGTGCACATACACATATATACACACATGTGTGTAAGTTTTTATAAGGCCTGACTAGAGTATAGATGTGAAAGTAAAAAATATGAAGTGGCAGGGTTTATGTAATATAGACCAAAGTACAGTAACTGCACATTAAAGATAAAATCTTTCAAGTTAAAGACTAATGGAAAGATTTAACAGAAAATTAACATCATCCAAGGGTATTAGTGAACTGGAGGGTAAATAAAATGCATATATTTAAATAACTAATTTCAGCATATGGAAGGCTGAGGCAGGAGAATCACTGTGAGTTCCAGGACAGACTTGGTTACACAGTCAGTTCAAGGCCTGAACTACATAGCACGACCCTGTCTCAAACAAACAAAAAATAACCCTAATATAACTGTAAGTATTTTTTTAAAAAAGACCTTGACTAAAATGTCCAAGATGCTTGCAACAGTATCATTTTCATCCTAGAAATTTTATTGAGCAATGACACCGAATGTTGATAAGAAAATTACTTCGAACCATCAATGCTCATTGCAGCCACCATATTAATTAAGTTTAATTCCCCACCGAAGACAGATTCAACAGTCTCTCTGAGCTTTTTATAGCAACCTAGTAAAGACTATGTTCTGAGAAAATAAAGTTAAATCAAGACATAGGGATATATAAAATCTGTTAAGTTATATATCCAAAACAAGAGTTTATAAACATATACATATAAATAAACACATAATACATATATTTAATGGCATCTGTCCCTAACTGTGGAGAGGAGTCCACATATGTTTGAACAGTAAGCACTGAAGGCTCTAGAACTGGAATTTTGATCTGCCAAATTGAATGACAAAATGTTAAAGGATGGATCACTAATAAAAAATAGAGCACAGTATATAGAGTGTATAAAATATCTCAGCAAATGGCAAGAATTTATTGTAAAAAAATTGTCACAGCCCTAGATGAGCTAGAAAGGGTAAACGTCTAAAGTTGGTTTCCTTGAGGATTTAGAGCTATGACTAAAAAAGTGCATATATACATATGTGACATGGATTTCAAATATTAATGAAAACAAATTTTCAAAACTAAATTTTAAAAATTTCCTATGATGTTAGAGATTAACAGGTCACAGTGAAACAAAAAAAACTCCATATTAAAATACATTAGGAGACTGAGAAAAGGAGATCAACAAGAAAAAAAGGCACCTTTGCTCAATTAATTGTATAGTCACACAGATTTCACCGTACCATGTCTGGGAACTTGTTCTCCCACTTTGTATTTTTGTCTTGGACTTCTTGAGGATGCTTGATTGATATGCATAGATACATGCTCAGATCCTGAATGTCTGTGTGCTTTGAAGTTGCCCTTTTAGCTCTGGTCAAATAGGAAAGCGTAGGTACCATTTCAGTTCTTGAATGGTGCAGCAACAATATTCATTGCAAGATGTATTTCCTTTTCATCAGAGTTAGGGTTGTTCCCAACTAATTCTTAGCACATTTTAAGATTTAAACAAGTAAGTAATTTTTCTGCCCTGGTTCACATTATAATGAGCCCAAATTTTATACCTGTACTCATATAACCACATTAATGATCTTCTCCTTAGTAATTTGTTGGCAGTTATATGCATTTATGTGTATCCCTAAAACATGAATGAAAGTACTTTTGATATTTTTTGAAACACCGAAAGATTGAGCTTTTTAATCCAAAACAGTATAGATTTTGTTATTCTGCCCAGTAGTCCAAGTAGCTTTATATAATGTTACATATGCAGTACGCACACACAACTTTAGCTATTAATTCATTCAGGGTATTATCATTCCTTGCCATACATGTACAATTTGATAATACTTATTGGAAATACATTTATACTGAAAGACTATTTTAGGGCAAGGGTGACTGGGTCACTCAATATTAAAAAATGCATCTGCACACTTTAAGTATATGGAAAGTGACTCACTGACACCTTGTCATTTGTTTCCAAGTTTTGTACACTGCATAGATGCCGCCTCCCAGTTTGTCAAGCAAATGAAAATTGCTTTAATTGAGAGCCAGCCTGTTCTCTCTCCAAGGGTGTTTACTATGTAGAGCGAGCAGCGGAGAACAGGAAAGGGGGCAAAAATTATTATGCACACACTGACAGAGGCAATGGAGCACCTGTCACCCATCTTAAGTTTAATTTCTCCTAAAAGACATCTATTTGCATGCTCCTTATTTTTTATCTCACAGTTGATGGAGCTTTAATTATGTGCTATGCTTTCCTATCAATTCTAATTTATAGTTGTTTTAAATTCATTCCCAGGTGTCAGATTGAATCATCTGCTTTTCCTTGAATGTGTAGGGCAGATAAATATTTCTTCCTGGTGAGTGTGCTTTTAGTTTGGTTATCTACTTAAGCACCAAGGTATGAATGTGAAAAGACATTTAATTGCTATTTCTGTTTTGAAAAAGGAAAAATCTAGGAGCAAATATTTTAAAGGTTTTCTAAGAATTTAGAAAAATATACCTCCATTTAAGTGCATTTCGAACTGTTATTGACAACCTCCTGCAATCCGTTGTCATTATTAATAATTTCAAATAATCTTGATAAATTGCTGGCTTTTCAGGATTTAAGATTGATATTTCAGGTCACTTCATAGGATTTTTGCACTTGAATATTAAAATATTGTAGATTTGTGTTCTGCACTTATACATATCTTACAGTTCAATATAAGAGATTTGCAGGAAACACATACAAAAACAAAAGTAAGAGATATGACAAGGTGACTTCCCTGAACAGCAACAATAAAAAGAGAATCCAGAAATCAAAAAAGAGAGGAACAGTGGAAATTGCTTACCTCCAGGTTTTGAGCTTAGCAACAAATAGCTCCTCTTTTATTTTGTTGATAAAAAACAATGAGGTTCAAAGAGATATAATTTGTCTTTCCCTTTGTTCCCAGCCCTTGTTTTGCATTCACATTTACATAAGAACTCTATTTTTTCACAGTTGAGATAAAAAACACTCCACTTGTGAATCAACAAAATAATTTAACATTAGTTTAATTTTTTTATTTGCTTTGTGTGTAATCTTATTGAAACATCTCTGTGCTGCATAATAATCTCAAACAATACTTTGCTTTAAGAAAAACGACGCAATTATGCACGTTTATAAACCATTCCATTGTATAATGTTTAAAAGATGTTTTTTAATGAGCTTAACAGGAAGAAATTAAAAACAAGATAAAGCTCCTTGGAGGCAACTGCAGAGTAGTTAAGGAAATTATGCAATGCTAAATGGGCATTTAGGAGAAAACAGAGGAGATTTGAAAGTCACACTAGAGACTGACAAACTACTGAGGCTTTGGAAATTGAAGACGTTCACCAGAGGAAGGAAAGAAACCTAAATCTGTGAGCGCTTGAGACATGATCACTAAATTAGCTTTGGGCATTTAAGTTAAATTAGAGGAAAGAGAGATTCTGCACGATGTGCTAGTTTCCTGTTTTTGCTATGGAGGCTGCAACATGACAAAGAGGACAGAGTTAGATGAGCTGCCCTTGACCCCCAGAGCCTGTGGACTCTATCTGATGCTTTCATTGGAAACTGTCTCCAAGATACTTGGCATCAGTGTAGATACACAGAATTGCAATGTGAGGAAGCATAAAAGGTACTCAAGATAGGGGGAGTGAACATAAATTTTATGTTAATCATTGCTAAATATATTACAATGCACTAACTATGCAGTCCCTTTAGAATGGCTTACCTGAAATTAAAGTGTACTAAAAGCATATTTGTATAGCTTTTTTTTTTTTTTAATTTGTACATCTATACCTACCCAGGGGTGTTTTCCAAATTTATTCTAAATGATACCACAATATATAGTGGACTTTAAATCCCACTATGCTAAATGCAAATGAGTTAGTCAAGTTTCCACTGGAATTATGTGATATCTTTCAACACATTATTTTATCACACATGCAAGACCATATACTTCCATAGGTTCTATCACCCTAAACATTTAGCTGAGATCTTATATGTGGGTGTACACTGATGTGTCTCAGTATGCACCTCAGATTGTCATATTTCACTGCTTTTATTTTTTTATTTTTTACAACACACTACATTTCTACACGTATCTCCATTTGAAATGTTAAAATGAAACTGGAATCGGTGAGCTCTTCAAACAAACTCTCCTGGTAGAACGCTTGAAAGTAGGTTTTTTTATTGATAATTTTAGCTTTTATGTCTTAAATCTTGTATTGATCTAGTTACTAAATCCTACAGATCCCACTCTTAAATACGCTATGATCTCAAATCCTCTTCTCTTCAGCATTAGTTCAGAATTTCATCAATTCTTGCCCATCCTAGTTAAGCAATGTGCTTCATTGCAAACAGATAAGTCAAAATAAAGAATTACCTATGAAGAACTAAACAAAGAGCCCTGAGGTAATAATGCACAGTATTGTATTTTATCTTTATATCCAAACTTTTTCATGATGCTAAGATTATATTTCTGTCCTCGTGTTTCACAACCCTTCCTTTGAACTCTGAGGACAAGGCATAGAAAATTACACTTTTCACTGAATATCAACTTCGTTTGTTCTGTTTTCCCTAACAAAAATAGTCTTCCTCTCAATTCTCTTTATTTTCTGCAAAGGAAACTTTTGTATATTTTAGAAGAGATTTTTAAAGAATTTGTTCTTTCTTTATCTACTTATATCTGAAAGAGCATCATTTTATAATTTAGGATTAAACTAACAATTACTGAGAAATCTCACTGTACTAATCTACAATTACATATTTTCACATTTTAAAATACTGTCCTATATATAGGACTATATATATATGTACATACATAATTCATTGTTTTATATATACATAGTTACTATACATCTATAAATACAAAATACATATACATACAAAAGCTGCAGGAAGAAGGCAATAAGTTTAAGATAAATTGATAAACTACAAAGTAAAAAATATGCATATTTCTGTTTGTGGATGAGAAAAAGAGGATTTGTGTGTCTTCATACTCTACCAAAATACAAATTACTTGTAAATATATCCTGTAAATTTTTTCTTAGCAGTAGGCTTATAACAATTAATTATAATTTTCTAGTGTAGATGTTAGCACATAATAAGGCTTTAATCAATGTTTATGAAGTCAAACAATGCTATAATAATATAATGTATTTGTAATTGTTACAAACTACAGACATTGAGATCATGAGGAAAATTCTGCAGATATTAGAATATATCTTAATGGACACAGTAAAAGTCACACTGATTCTAGCCAGTTTGTAATAAAGAATAGTGCCTTTAAATATAAATATATTCATTTTCTTGATTAAGTACAGAGGAAAATCATTTTAATTTCATTTCCTCATTCTCAAACTGAGGGCGCTTCCTTTAGACATACCTGACAGTTGCTCTAGTTAAAAAGCGTTTGATAACTTTAAAATATGCAGATCAGCCTGGGGCCTACATTACCTTGGGATTCCCAGTAGAGGACAGTTTGCCTCTATTTACAAAGTGAAAATCAGCACTTATTAAATCAAGTCTCTACTGTACCAGGCAGGGATTACAATAGTCTCAAAGCTCGCTGGCTGTACATGTCTTAAATTCCCATGTATGTTATAAAAAATTTCCTTGAAAGACCTTGTCTAGTGCAAAATTATTTATCTTCCCAAGAAGCATAAAGATCCCAGGAAAAAGGTCAATAGTATTTGGTCCTTCGTATCACACAAGCACCAACCGATAAAGGTCTGATTGTCTTTGCATCACAGTACGTAGGGATTTGAAGAACTCAGTTTTTCTGCTTTAAGTTGGAGCTATGACTCATGTATAAGTAAATAATTATAGCATTAACCAAGGAAGGTACCAAGGAAGATAAAGATTTGTGCTGCAGCAAATCTCTTCGGTATGGTGCTTAGAAGCACAGAACTGAGAGCTAAGTTACCTAGTCCTAAACCACTGTTATATCTTAAATGTAGAATTATGAACTTGATTCCTTTGTAGGAGAATGGGTGCATCCTGAGATCATAATGTTAAATGAAATACATTGGATACATGAGTTTAAGTAGAGTATTGTGTGATTTCTCTTGTACGAGAACCCCAAGCTGTAAGTAGAATATGGATAATAGGAAATGAGGAGATAGATACTGTACCAAAGGAAAAGCGACCAAGAATGGAGGGTGAGGGAAAGGAGAGAAAAAAGGGAATGAAAAAAGAATTAAAATGTGTTACATAGAAGTATCAACTTCCCCGTGAAAGATGTCATCATTATATTAGTGAACATACACTAATAAAAAATAAGTAAAAAAAAAATAAAAAAAATGTTGATTAATAAAAGATGGCATAGAGTTACAATATGTATTTAATTAAGATATTGTGAAGGTTGAGTTTGTATTTTATTCTATTCAATATGTTGTATAACCATGCCTATTATTATTACTTTTATATAGCTGTTCTACTTGTATTTTGAGAAAAAGGTGTAATCTATACTAGAATTTATGAGTGGTATAAAGTCAGAAGTAAGTCAAGGACTGTTCTACTCAGTATAGTTGTCAATTCTTTGTAGCATTTCCTGTGGAATCTGAGCATTGTTTAAGAAGTCTTTGCCTATTCCTATGTTTTCCAGTTTTATCTGCTCTATCTTGAAGAATAAAATAAAGCAAAAAATCATACATAGGTATGAAGTGATCTTTATGCCCTACGTCTTTATTCTTTATTCTTCAGCAACTGTGCACTACTGTTTCTGATGTGGCTAAAACTTTGTAATCTTTAAAGATAATTTGATGGGAAATAGAAATGACATTGAAATACCGAGGCAATAATAGTCTTACAAGTTTTATTTGTATTCCCAAAGACTCCCTATCTCATATAATTCATCTTAATAAAACTTTCCTATAAGTGAGAAAAATTTTGCCTGAATTTTATAACTAACATTAAGTAAATTGGGAGAAAAAATAATTTTTAAAATATTCGCACATACTCATGCGGAAACATACAGCAGTCAGCAATAAATTCACTCTGTTGAGTGCACTTGGCACAGATGTGGATGCTGATATAATGAACACAATATCAAGTTCTAACTAATTTGGTATTGATTACATAGATCCAAGCCCACAAGCAAATACAAAATCTCTCAACCATACCATAAATGATCTTTTGTTTGCAGTTTACAAGTCCTTTCTCCCCCATAAAATCTCAAAAAGCAGACATTACAGAAATTTACATGTTACTGTTTCTGATTTATCAGGTTAAATTCTCTCTCAAAATCCCAGAGAGTTAGTGCTAAGTAAAAATGTGGATGATGTGAACAGTTTCTAAGAAGGGTGGATTTCCTAGGAACCTCTACTCATTGTTAGGTACAGTGTGAAAGTAGTCTGCTCTCTGTCCCCATGTCTTTGTTAACTGTGGCCAGACAGCTGTGATGATTTTGAATTATATGAGGGGGTTTACAGTTAATTCACAGATCAAGTTTGTACATTTTGACTTGAGTCTTAGATACTAGTTTTCTTCATTATTCTTGTGTTATCCAGCCACACCACGTTCCTTCAAGTCCTAAGTATTGTCTAATTGAATGGAGACCTGCCTATCTTCTCTGCTTTAGTAAAGTTTTCTTTAGGTATGATTTGCCTATCTCATCCCTTTTTTCCTCCTTTTTTCCTTGAGTAGATTTGAAAGTATTAGCCAGAAGTTGTTCTCTGGAGCATCAAAAGAAGAAGGCTGGGCTTACCTGGTCCCACTTGATTAGCTAGCCCTTACTTACTGCCTCTAGGTGGATGAAACTCAACCTTGTAACATTTTCATGCAGATTATTTTTATTTTAAAAGGCTGAATTTCCATTTTGACAAGCCTTATGATGACTTGATTTAAGTAACTTAATCTTTGCATAGAGCTTCTCCATACATCATATTCTGTTTTTATGATTTTGGGGGAAAAATGAAAGAAACAAGGTGTAAAGGCCTAAAATATTTAAGTGAAAATGTCGAGGAAATAAATTTAATGCAATCATGCATAACATTTTTCTCATGTCAGTACAATGAAACACCCTAAAACTCAAGGGCCATTTCAAACATTTCAGTGCAGTTGCTGATATTTTATAGTATTTACTGTGTAATCAGGGCTTTGTTCATGAAGTCTTTGCCTATACCTATGTCTTTAAGAATTTTACCCATTCTATCTTCAAGCAGGGTAATTGTTTCTGTTTTTATGTTTAGATCTTTAATCCATTTCAGTTTTATTGTGGTGCTTGGTGAGATATAGCTCTACGTTCATTCTTAGGCACATGGAAAGCCAATTTTCCCAGAACTATTTATTAAAGAGGCTATCTTTTCCAGAGAAGGTGTTTGGCCCTTTTTCAAAGATAAGGTAGCTGTGTGTGCTTCAAGTCATTTTTACATCCTCTTCTGTTCCATTGATCCTCTATTCTGCTTTTTCCCCCCAAACTATGTTGCTTTTATCATGTTTTAGTATATCTTCAAATATCAAGTTATAGTATAACTTCAAATAGGAGACTATGATGCCCCCTGCCTTGCCCTTGTTACCCAGAATTGCTTTTACCATTCTAGATCTCTTCCATATGAATTTCAGGATTGTTTTAGGATAGTTGTTTTCTAGTTCTGTGAGGTATGGTATTGGTATTTTGATTCAGATTGCTTTAAATCTGTATAACACTTTGTGAAACATGGCCATTTGAAGAAAGCAACAACAGAGTAAAAAGACAGCTGACAGAATGGGAAAACATTTTTTACCAGTCATTCGTCAAATAAAGGACTAATGTCTAGACTATATAAAGAATTTAAAAAACCAGAACCCGCAAATTTAAAGACCCAATTCAAAATGAGTATTTGAAATGAATGTATAGTTTTCAGATGAAGAAATACAAATAGCAAATAAATATATGAAAAAAGGTCAATATCCTTAATCATTTAAGAAAATGCAAATTACAATACTGACATTCCATGTCATTCCAGGAAGAATGGTCGTCATCAAGAAATCGACTAATAACAAGTTCTGTCAAGGATGTAGGGAAAATGGAATCCTTCTCCATTGGTGGCAGTGTGAATTGGTGCAACCACTATGGAAATCAGTATGGAGATTCCTCAAAAACCTCAAACTAGAGTTCCATTTGATCCAGCTCTGCCCCTTCTAGGTATCTTCCTGAAGGAGTTAAAAGCATCACACCACAGTGAAACATCCATACCCATGTTTATAGTAGCACAATTTATGATAGATAAATCTTGGAAACAACCCATATGCCTATCAACAAATGAATGAAGAAACTGTGGTTTCTATGTACAATAGAATACGACTCTGCCACAAAGAAAATAGATGAGTCATGTTTAGATGAATGGCTGCACCTTGAGACCATAACTACAAGTGCAATAAATCAAATACACATGTCTAAATATTACATTATTTCTCTTGTGTGAGAAACCAAAAAGATAAATAAAGTGCAAAATGGAGCTAAGATATTGGAAAATAGGAAGAACACAGTCATATGGGAAGGAAAACAATGCAGGGGGAAGGGAAGGGACGGAAGGGAAAAAGAGTCAAAAGGAGAATGAAGGAAAAATGGAAGCAAAGCTTCTGTTAATGGAGAGGGGAAGAGGTTTGAAGGGAGGGGAGAGGGGTAGAAAACAAAGAAGAATTAAGATATGCAGAGGTACAAACTCCCTATGGTTAATCTAATCATTATGTATGGCAAATATGCACTAATAAAAAAGGTTCAGAAGAGGAAAATTTTTCTACAGGCCTCAGTAATACTAATGCTAATTGGTATATATGAGGCAGGTGCATTGATTTTATTGTGGTCTCATGTTGATAGACCTCTCCAACTTTAATGTATTTTATTTGACTGTAAGTGACAACTTGGCATAAGAGCAAGCGAAAACGCAAAATTCAAAACATGAGACATGATCCTAGATAACATAAAGGAGAATGGAAGAAATCCTATTTATTGAAATCCTTTTATATGCTATAAGGAGTGCTAATTTACCAATTTATTGATATTACCTTACTTTGTAATTACAACACTAAAAGAGACAAGTACTACATATGTAGGAACTGAGGGGGTAAAGAAGCTACATTGCCTAATTTTAGGCATTTTCTATTTTTGAAACTATTTGGACATCCTTAGAAAAAATATTTTTAGAAAAGGGAAGCTATGGTTGTGTCTGAACAACTATTATACAACATATGTTTATATAAATTTCTCAACCTAGAAACTACTGACAAAGTTGTCCAGATAATTTGGTGATTCGGATGGCAAGGATGCTTCCTGGTCTTTCCAGCTTTCATCACTAAATGCCAGTCGTACCCACCCACCAGTTAACAAAAGTGAAACCGTCTCAAAACATTCCCCAATGACACCTAGTAGGCAAATTTTCCATCTCTGAGAAACTGTAAAATCTCAATGATCTCTTTACAGATGTGTCCAATTAAATAAATGAAAGAATGACACAGGACATCTGAATTTGTGTTAGTCTTTGTCTTCTCCAAATGAAAAGATTTTGGAACAGCATATTGGAAATATTTTGGAGCAGTCAACATCAATAAAATTTAAAATGCTATCCTGCTTTTAGAATATTTAATGATGATAATAATTGTAGATCAGCACTTGTATAAATCAACATTTTTGAAAATATAAGTACCCTCAGCTCCATTCACTGAGTGAATCATGGGTAATAAATAAGCCATGCATTATGTCACAAAGCATATGCTGCCACCTACCATTAATGATGCCACTGCAAACAAGTTAGAACTTTTTAATTGAACAAAATGAAAATGCTAACAGACTGCAGTTGCCTGCATGATATGGTCCTGAGTTATCCAATATGGCAGTAACTACCCAAGCCGATCGCTCCCCTTCATCCATGGGATAGAGATATAGGTAATCTGAATTGATATCCGATGTAAGTGGAGAATGTTTGATGGAAGCACAGCACTGAGAGGGAAATTTGGTGTAAAATATGTAAGTTTTATATCGATAACATATATGAAGGTTAATCCTGGAGTTAATAACATTATATAATTAAAATATCACCTTCTTAAATATTGTTATGGTGATTAAGCATTTAAAATTATGTATGTGGAACGCATTTTTGGTTTTAATATATTTCTATTAGATTAGCATTGGTTTGCTCCCTTTATCATATTTGCCATGAGGACTTTTTCTTGTTTTGAATATTGAGTGTGATATTCATAATAATAGTAATAAGAATATTATTATAAAAGTTAATTGCGAGGATTCAATAATAAGCTACACGTGAAAGTCTTCAAAACAGTGAAACACATTTAGAAACTTAGATTCTGAAAAAAAATGTTATTAGGAACAAAAAGAAGTTTCCTGGATTTTAGATGATTTAGACTATAGAGTAACCTTCTAATTGCCATGACTGAGTGCTCCCAAAAGTCAGATATGGTTGCAGATACTCACAACATAAAAAGACAATTTAGGAAATAAAAAGCCATAAATTATGCTTCTGTTTATAATTTTAAAATAATGAGACAATGCTGGATGCTCTAAAATCCCTCTGAATATATTGCGCTGTGCATCTGGAGTTAGATGTTGATGCCAAGATATCTCTTCTATTATTAACACTTTGATATTTGTAACATTATTTACTCATTTGTAGAATAGAGACCATTGTGCCAATCTTAATGAGTTGTTATGGTTAGAAAAGCTAGTCAATAAATTATCTGGTAGAGCGTGCAATAAAAATGCCATTGAACAATGAAATAAAAACCGCTATTTCTTCTTCCTTTTGCCCTTGGTATGATCATCACTGTTATTAGAACTACTATTATGTCAGGGTTTATATAATGTGCCTCACAGATAACAATCACAAAATTTAGTTAATAAAATGACGAGTTACTTAAGGAATAAATGAATGAAAAATCATTCCAAATGAAAACATAATAAAAGAAATTTCCATTGAATATTGTCACCTTTCAAATGTCTACTTTTTTCCATTTAATTAAAATCTGTTCATTTGCTTATTGAAATTAACATTAGTAAATGAATTAGGCTTTACTTTTCTAAGAATTTAAAATATAACACTACTTCAAATGGGTATTGCTGGTAAGATTGTTTTTCAAGAATTATTTTGCTCATTGTGGTTTTTGGTAATAAATATTTATTATTTATTCTATTATTTATTCTTTTAGGTTTTCATTTTCATTCTACTTGTAAAATAGTCAAGAAAAAAGGGGTCAGGAATATATATATATAAATATGCATGCAATCAGAAATTAAAATATTAAACTGTTTACATTTCTATAGATCTGTTTGAAGGAATTTGAAAGGATTATTACATTTTTTCTTTGCTACTATGATAAATGTAGGTTTACTGAACTGAAACTTGATTAGTTTTAATTAGCATAAGTGGAAGTCCTTTCCCATATGTTGCATATTTGAACGCTACACCAGTAGGCCTGATGGGCTCCTGTAATGCATATAAAACATTCATCACAGAAACACTGGCAATGATTAATCTGCTCAATGCAATACTATTAGAATATCATAATCCTTCTGCATACATAACTCTAAGAAATTTAATTCAAGTCATGACTACTAATAATCAAATTCAGATATAATAATACCAAAAGGATAAACTGCTTTTAAAAAGTCAGAAGAATATTACAGTCTGTGCCACTATAAACATAGGTGCACATATATATCTGTGATATGATTCTTTTAATTCTTTTGGAAAGATACCCAGAAGAGGGATGGCTGGGTCAAATGTCCTGCCATGTCAAGAAACAAGATCCCAATAATGAATGTAACTGTATTGTATACCTAAAATGTACCAATAAACTCAATGAGGGGAACAAAAAGTCAGAAGAATACACTAACTTCTTAAAATATAGTTGATTCTGACAAAAGGTCTTTAGTATAAAAATAATATCTGAAAAAAATACTACCTTTTTAAACATTTTATCATAAAAATATTTAGTCCAAGAAAAAACTAAAATTGACAATCAATTTAAAGGTTAATCTTCAGTAAATGATGAAAATTAAAGACATAGACATAGAGACTGTTTTTTATGCCTCATATCTAATAACTAAGTTTCATCAGGAAGTACAGAACCTTTTAGAATGAAAAGAAGTTGGTTTAGTATTGACAGTAATCACTGAGACACAATGCTACTCTCTATATACAAATAGATGTTCTGCCTACAAAATTTTTATCAAATATAAAAATAAATACAAACTTTTTATTGTGAAAAGCTACTCTTGTTAATGAATTCTTAACTAACTTTGAGAATTTGAAGGGTTAATTCAAATTTGTGTACAGAGTTCAGAAATACAATGTTTTTACTATGGTTGCCACTCCACAAACAAGAGGAAATGCATCTCATCAGTTTTTAAGATTTTCCTACATAAGCCCTTTCTGGTAGAGTCCTAATTTGAAATTAGACATTTTTGTTGAAAACTTTTACCCTTACATTAGAATCCTCCTTATTACATCCCAAATAGAGATGAACACATTTATTATAAGTTAGGGGTGTGTGTTTTCAATAAAACATTATTGTTATTATTATTATTTATTTTTTTGCTAACTGAAAGAAGTAGCTCCTAAAAAAACGGTGTAAAATGCAAAATGTCCATATAAAGAGATGGGGAAAAGAGCTCTTATCTCTGTCCGAAATATTTCATTTCATTACTTCATAACAATGAACACATCATCATTTACATTTTTGCTCGTTTTTTCTTTTTAATACTCCAGACGATTTGCCCTGTAGAGTAAGCAGTAGAGGGTACTTACTCTGGGGGAATCGGGGAGGGTTGTCGTTGACATCCGTCAGTGTGATGTTCACTGTGGTGGTCCCCGATAAGCCCCCCATCTGTCCGCCCATGTCCTTGGCCTGGATGACTACTTGGTACTGCTCCCTGTTTTCTCTGTTCATGTTTGGTAATGCAGTCCTGATGATCCCTTAAAAAACACAAATGCTTTCATTATCCAGAACAAAAAGTCAGAAGAATACACTAACTTCTTAAAATATAGTTGATTCTGACAAAAGGTCTTTAGTATAAAAATAATATCTGAAAAAAATACTACCTTTTTAAACATTTTATCATAAAAATATTTAGTCCAAGAAAAAACTAAAATTGACAATCAATTTAAAGGTTAATCTTCAGTAAATGATGAAAATTAAAGACATAGACATAGAGACTGTTTTTTATGCCTCATATCTAATAACTAAGTTTCATCAGGAAGTACAGAACCTTTTAGAATGAAAAGAAGTTGGTTTAGTATTGACAGTAATCACTGAGACACAATGCTACTCTCTATATACAAATAGATGTTCTGCCTACAAAATTTTTATCAAATATAAAAATAAATACAAACTTTTTATTGTGAAAAGCTACTCTTGTTAATGAATTCTTAACTAACTTTGAGAATTTGAAGGGTTAATTCAAATTTGTGTACAGAGTTCAGAAATACAATGTTTTTACTATGGTTGCCACTCCACAAACAAGAGGAAATGCATCTCATCAGTTTTTAAGATTTTCCTACATAAGCCCTTTCTGGTAGAGTCCTAATTTGAAATTAGACATTTTTGTTGAAAACTTTTACCCTTACATTAGAATCCTCCTTATTACATCCCAAATAGAGATGAACACATTTATTATAAGTTAGGGGTGTGTGTTTTCAATAAAACATTATTGTTATTATTATTATTTATTTTTTTGCTAACTGAAAGAAGTAGCTCCTAAAAAAACGGTGTAAAATGCAAAATGTCCATATAAAGAGATGGGGAAAAGAGCTCTTATCTCTGTCCGAAATATTTCATTTCATTACTTCATAACAATGAACACATCATCATTTACATTTTTGCTCGTTTTTTCTTTTTAATACTCCAGACGATTTGCCCTGTAGAGTAAGCAGTAGAGGGTACTTACTCTGGGGGAATCGGGGAGGGTTGTCGTTGACATCCGTCAGTGTGATGTTCACTGTGGTGGTCCCCGATAAGCCCCCCATCTGTCCGCCCATGTCCTTGGCCTGGATGACTACTTGGTACTGCTCCCTGTTTTCTCTGTTCATGTTTGGTAATGCAGTCCTGATGATCCCTTAAAAAACACAAATGCTTTCATTATCCTTACTGCATTGTCAATCATAATTAGTCCTCAAGTAATATTTAAATAGGCATTTTTGCTACAAACTTTTCTATAAAAATTGTAAATATGCTTCTATATATTTTTTTGCTTGTATTATTTTTCTACAGAATGATCTAAACATACATGTAAAACAGCAAAACATATATTCCCATTAACTAACTCAATTATTGAGCTTTGAATTTTTAAATATTTGCTTATGGACTCATCAATCTTCTTTGGGTATTAAGATTTTGCTCTTGTTTCTCCCATCCTCATTTTACTTATAACAATTATAAAGATGATTACAATAATAAACACTAATTTATGATTTCTGACCTGTTTCTGGCTCCACAGAGAAATATGGCTGCCCTTGAAGAATGCTGTAAATGACTCTGGCGCTGTTCCCATAGGAAGGATCATCGGCATCTGTAGCTGTGACTTGCACCACAGAAGTACCTGAAGTATCCAAACTCAGTTTAGTTCTGCACAGTACCAGAAGGAGGAGCAAAAGCACTGGTTTTCATTGAAGACTTGAATGATTTTTGGCTATAGTATGACCTCTTCAAGAAATATTTATATATAATTTGGATGAAAATCATATGTAAATATATACACATGCATACATATGTATGTGTATATCTATGGATACCCACTTATACATATAGTACTATTAAGGAAAAATCTGAATTTGGTTACATAATATGCATTTAGCTATCAGGAGTATTTTTAAGCAGGAAATAGATAATGTTACATTATTTCAGAATATAAATGTGAGAACTTTACAAATGCTCAGATTTGATATTTAAATCCATTTTATATGCTAAATTTCATTCATGTAAAGGGCATATTTAACCACAAAGGAGTAAGTGTGCTCTTCTCTCTCTCTCTCTACACTAATTAACTCTAAAAATAATTAGCATGTGCTCTAGAATACAATTTTATGAATAGATTGAATTCTAAATTTAGAAACAATCCAAGATGATCACAAGTTCGTGAGCTACTAAAAACTCTCTGACAAAGTTCATGTTATTTAGAATCTATTTATCTATTTATAGTAAAGTGGCAAGCAAATGTCCTTGGGAAACAGCAAAGTAAATCCCAAATAACAATCTCAGAATAATTCTTTTGAAAAAACAATTTAAAAATGTATTAAAACAGTTAAAAGTAAACAAAAAAGCACCAGAATGATTTCACAAGGTTCACCTAATTTATATATATGGGATGTGGATAAAGTAAATATCTCTCTAAAAGAAATAATTTCAGTATTTCTTGATGATTTTAATTTTTTGGCTATGATCCTTTATTAAAAATTAAGTCTTAAAGTTATTTTACTACCAATAGAACCTATATTTATTTACATTCTAAAGGAAATTCCATTTCTTAATAAAATAATTCTATATGTTTATGCTTTCCACTTTTTAACTTTTTGATTCTTTTGTAGTATGTCATTAGTTGTTGGACTTCAATTGGTTTATTTGAATATGAGATTTCTGACAGCAGAGCCTTGTATACAATAATTTTAATGAAAGATATACCTTAATGCATAGGAAAAAATCAATAATCTAATCAATTCACCATTTTAAATATGTAGATAATTCCAACAAATAATTTTGGTGAATTCTGACTAAATATATGAATGAAACTCTATTACATCAATAGTATTCTTAATGTATTATCAGCCCTATATAGCTGTGGATTCTACATTTCTTTGTTCAACCATTCTGTTAGGAAAAACATTAAGAAAAAACTCCTCTGTAGTGAACCTATATCGAATGTTTTTCTTTAAACAATAACAAATACATTTATGTTTTATTCAGTATTACAAGTAATCTAGAGAAGACTTAAAATATAAGGGAGGATGTGGTTATGTTGTATGCAAATAAATATTTTCCTACCTTAATTAGGAAATTGAGCACCCAAGGCCTTAGATTTCCTTGGGTGGGGAGGGGGCTTCCTAGAATTCCTGTCAAAAATACGGGCAAGTATATTTATAAAATAATTGTGTTAAGAGTTTCATACAACTGTAAATTTTCCAAAGTTGTGGGATAAAATTTTATATTTTCATAATTTGCTACTGATGACCAACAGTATTTTCTTGATAGAGTTCTGCCTATATACTCTATGAATGTTTAAAAATCCAAAGGAAATGTAAAATGCAGCAAAATATTAAATATGTGCTACTGATAGGGAACAAAATAATCATTGCAATGAAGTCATCCTACTGTAAGAATTTCTTAAAATTAGTTTTAAACTTTGTGAATGCTTTCAGAAATATAAATGAGCTTACCTACAACGGACATTTCAGGAACACTAGCTGTATAAATTTCTTCTGGAAATGTTGGCTCATTGTCATTGATATCGTGGATTTTGATCACAAATTCAGACTCTGGTTCTACTGGCCTCAGAGTTCTCCTGTTAATAGCTTGTGCACGTAGAGTATAAAATGCTTTTTCCTCCCTATCAATTCTTCTTGTGGCATGAATATCACCTGTTTTTTCATCAATAATAAAAAGAGTGCCAGCTCCATCTCCAGATAAAATATATTTGAGTGATCCATCTCCTTTATCTTGGTCTGAGTGAAGCTAGGGGAAATAAAAGCAGTATATTTGTGATAATGCCTGCAGGTATATAATGCTGAAAAAATCTCAAAGAAGGTCCTTCAAATCCCATCACTGAATAAGGGGGTCACTAATCTCTGTTCATGAAATGAAAGAGTTGCATAAGTTGATCACATAGACACACTTTAAGCACTACGAATAGGCTTGTGTATATCATTGTTATTCTTATTATTTAAATAATAAAATAGAATAAGTAAAAATAATAATAATAAACCAAACTCCCTTGTCTGCTTTACTCGGTGTCATGGTTTGGAATTGAAATATTTCTCAAAATTCTAATGCATTTAGAGCTGAAGCTTCCAAAGGTTATTGGACTATGAGAGCGCCATTCTCAGGGGTGAAATGCTGCAGGATGAGTTCACAGATGAATGCGTAGTTGTTAGGGGTGGAGAGGATCCCTCTGGAGCCTAACACAGAAGGTATATTCTTGCCCCTATATCCTAGCTTCTCAGTCTGCTTTTCAGCTTCCCTGGTTTAAGTTTCTTCACACTTCCTTTCCATTTCTGCCTTATCTAGCTGATCCCAGACAACTGGACTCTTTGAAACCACAAGTCAAGATAATCTTCTCTCCCTTACCTTGTAGATGTCAAATGTGTTTCTTTCAGAGATGTGCACATGAGCAACACACATGGTGAAAAACCATTTCATGGTAAATGGATTAATGAACACATCAGCTGTCAGTCTTGATTTGTTGACATAAACATTATTGTCTAATCTCTTTCTGGGAATGGAAAATTTTTACTGTCATACTATGCAGGAAGGATAAGTTTATCATTTATTATTGTGTTTTTGTTGTGTAAATACTGGTATCTTGGGATTTGCAAGTTAGGAAGAGTTGTATAAAGCATTGCTCCTACTTTAGGAAAACTGTACATAGTTCATAAAAAGATATGGACTGCCTCACTAAAGTTTGTGGGTTTCAGAGAAAGAGCACAGATAAAGAAATGTCAACATAAAATGGATATATATATATATATATATATGTATATATATATATATGTATATATACATATGCATATATATACACACACACATATATATGTGAAAGGTATAAATCTAATAAAATGTTCAACCAGCACATGAAAAAATAAGGAATTATAAAATAAAATATATTCTAGTCTCCTACCTTGTCAAACCCATCTTTGCAAAATCCTGAAAGAAAAAGACAATTCAAGACCAGTCTGCTTCTTTTTCCCTTGCCTATGCACAAATACAAACACACTCAGTCTTCTGGAATGAATTAATCACATCACAGAGCTTTGTGTGCATTAATATGGTTATCTCAGCCCAGTGCACAAGACACTGCTGTGCAAATACTACTCTAGATGCCTGTGTGTCATGTGCAAATTTCATTTATATTGTTTTTTAACAGTTGTCTACCTGTACGCACAGCCCAATGCTGGTATGTGCTACACTAGCCCTATGCCAGCTTGTGCTAGTAAGTTTGCTCTCTGGGAGGCTGATTTAGAAAGCAAACCCTCCTAGGATCTAGAAGTGAGCTCATGTAGGTTGGGGTAGGGAATAATGTATCCCAGGTGCCTTGTAGATATTCGGGAAATTTAAACTGGTTCTAAGTGGGTATATCCCCAGCCTACCAGGAGAATTTTATTCTGAAAGGAGAAGTATGGGCACAGGGAGAACAAAGCTTGGCATTAAAAAACACAAGGATTGCCAGGGATTTAGCTCAGCGGTTCGGTGGCCTGCCTTGCAAGCACAAGGACCCGAGTTCAATCCCAGGTACAAAAACAACAACAACAACAACAACAACAACAACAACAACAACAAAAAACACAAGGATCATAATTTTTTCTAAAGTCCTACCATTCATCTGATAAACATTTAATATGCTAGAATTAGAATTCTATTACTCATAATAAGATATTATACTTACTTTAACCATGTTATCTTGACAAATATGTTTAAAGCTTTAGATTCTCTTAAATGTCTCCATTATTGTCATTGCTGGATATACAAAATAATTCCCTTTGTTTAATTGATTTGTAGTAATTATCAGTTAACTGTTGAGTCTGGATAAAACTCCACTTTTATGATTTTAGGATGAACAATTCATTATTTCAAATATAATGGATAAAGAAAACACTAAAATTTTGTAATATCTCTAGATAAAAAATGAAGAAATCATAGAATAATTTTTACTGTGATTTTAGCTATTTATAAAAATTCAGAAAAAATATGCCTTTAACTAAAAAGAAAAAAATCTCTCAAAAGTAACATATATCTATCTTGTCCAGGCAACCACTCTCAGAAGTCACAACACTGGTGCTTTTTCTTAACTGAAAATGCACAGAATTGCTGAGAAACTTTCTAATTATAAGCATGTGTAGCACAGTAGTAATTTTCCAAATCACAGCTCTACACATTGTAAATTTCTTATTCTGTCTGAGAATCAAAATAATTTAAGAAAACACTACTGGCATCATCATTCATTTGATCAGATAGTTGTGCTTTTAGTAGATAGATCTGATGTTTATTGTCCATTCATTCAGTAGTTTCAATTGAAAATAAAATTATTGTGATAAGAGTCAGGTACATCTAAAATCAAATGAACAATTTCATTCTGTTTCTATGAAATATTTAAACAAGGTGTGTAACAGAAATTCATGGGATAAGTCATAAGAATGACGGAGGATTTCTTCAGCACGTAATACCCAAACTACCCAACAAAGAAAGAACAGAAGTTTGAACAGAAAAATATTTTATATTTCATAAATATTATATCTTGAAACATTGCATGTATATGGAGCAGAAATTTGGAGAAGAGGAAAAAAGAAAGAATCATGGAGAATATTAAGTCTTATACAGCTAGCCTGATCAGAAAAGATGTAAAAAAGGTAAAAATGGTGCGATTTTAATTTTATATGCTGAATTGCATAATATAAATCAAAGAGAGATTGTTATCTTCACTTACACTACTGAGCGTGAAAATTAAATTTTATAATTGGACCACGTACTGTGAGAGTTTCTTTTGGATTAGGAAATTGAACACGGTAGCAGAAAAATCAAAGAGATGAAGGTGGCAAGTCAGACGGCTTTAAGCACCAGAAGATGAAACTATGTCTACGTTCTTTGACAGGATTATAATTAAGAGAAGAAAATGTAACCTATAAATTTATGAGGTTTTCTGTTTCAAAGTTGGATGCATAATAAATCTTTCCTGAACCATTAGATATCTTATTAATAATGTGTACTTTTAAGAAGTCCTTTCTTCTCTTAGAGACAGAGAAAAAAAAATACTAACGCAAGAGTGAATGATGAAATGACCTTTGGGTCTTCACATGAGCTTAAATTGAAGGAAAGATTATTTTAAAATCCTACTGTAGAAACAGAAGTAAACTACTACAACAGACATTTGCTATACACATAATGAGTCAGAGAGACGAATTCATATTTCTCCTTAGACTTGGGGAAGTGTTTTCTCTCAAAGATAAAATTGATGAGTTGCAGAAACCCAATTCTAACAAGTCTACTGGTGCTAATGATTTACAGAAGCAGCTCCAAAGATTAAGGCAGGATATAAGCAAGGTATGAAGGGTGGAAAGGACATAAGGTAATCATAACTAAAAATTATGCTTTTAAGAAGACTGCAACTTCCAGGACCCAGATGAAGTTAGCCAAGGCAACACTTATCCTATATCTGTATTCTCTTGGTTAAATTAGTGCTCCTGTTCTTCCAGTCTCAACACATCCAGAATTCTTCAGAGATGCTGAAAATCCACATGTTGTTTTAACAGAGAATGTAAAGAGCAGGAGCCTGATCCTAAGATAAAGGAACAGGTTGAGAAAATCCAAAGAATGCTTAAATTAACAAGAGGAACCAAACCAAGCAAAATCAACACAAAACATACCCATACATGGAAAATGGGCTGGTTACCTTATTTTTTTTCCTCATTGAGTTTATTGGTACTGGTTAGGTATACAATATAGTTACTTTCATCATTGGGATCTTATACTTCTAGAGGATGTTTCTTGGTTCCTATGTTTTGCCCATACCCCTGCCCTCCCTTCACCCCTCCACCCTTCCTGGTATCCTTTGAGGTGGGCCACATTAGCTTGGGGTTTCTATGCTTCATGACAAGCACAAATGTTCCTTCTTCCAGGACTAAGTTAACCCATTTTTCTGAGTGTGCCCTAAAGTCTCTGCCTAATTAATCCCTTCCTACTCTACTAAGAGTGAAATTTAATCTTACAATGGGACGACATACTGTGAGAATTTCTTTTGGATTAGAAAATTGAACATGGTAGCAGAAAGTCAAAGAGATGAAGGTTGCGAGTTAGGTTCTGGTTTTAACCATCAGGAAATGAAAGCATTGTCTACATTCTTCCCATCTGTGCCTCTTAATAACGTGTCACAGAAATTCTTTTTCCTCTCTGAGAGTCAGTGAAGCTGGAAACTAACTTTTAAAAAAGGGTAGGTTAATCTCAGCATTTCTGCTTTGGAACCTTTCAGACCCATTCCAGTGACAAGGTGAGGATCATTAATTACTGTCTGCTACTGAGGCTTCCCTGTTCTCTTCAAGCTTTCCTTTACTACTTCAATTTTCTCCTTCTCTGTTTATCTGCTCTCATATTCTACCACAGTTACCCTCATTTCCTGTATGTTAGATACAATTTTGTTTGCCATTCCAATTCATTTACTAAGATCAGAAAACAACACTTAGAAATGCAGCCTTTGTATTGGCCTTTTTTCAATTAATTTAGTTTTTTGATACATTTGAGGTATACATGATGTCACTCATCGTGGAGAATTTGTAAATGTACATAATATACATTGAGTCTTGTTTATTCCCATTCCCCTGCTGTCCCCTCAGTCCCTCTTCCCCTCCTAAATTACAAAAGCTTTTTTATTACTCTCCTTTATTCAGATAACAGACAACAAACAACATATGAATTAGCTAAACATTTAACTGAATAAAGTCATATTAATACTATGGAGAAGTTGGGTCAATGTATCATATGTCAAAAACCTACTTTCTGAATATCTATTTTCAGAAAATAACTTGAACAAAGAATTGTCTTGCACTATTCCATTATATGAAGCACTAAGTTTTCTTTAAACACAGAAAAATATTAGATCAATGTGGCTTTAGTTCCTTAGTAACACCTGCTTTCCGGTGTGAAACATTTGTGTCACAAATCTTTAAGAAGAATTTATGTTAATGCTGACCTTTTCTTTCCATGTGGAAAGCCTATTAAAAATTCACAACCTGCTGTGTTCCTCGTAAATTCACAAGCAGATAAAGGACATGGCAAGATACATGACAACTAATGAAAATAGAACAACTGGTACTGCACTGCACATTTAAAAGTCACTTTCCTATGGCTTAACTTTTTCTTTATTTAATAATAAGTCATGATTAATTTTACTTTTAAAGAGTAGCTTCAATATTTTAAAACTAGCAATCAATTGACATTAAAGAAATAGCATAAACACAAATTATTTACTGAATCCTGGAATATGGCATATCTCTGATAATTTTATAACACTTCTGTAAAGAATTCTCTTAAGATATAGCATAAAGTTTGTAAGATAAATAGGATCTTGTGGTTACCAAGATTAGAAACAAGTACACACATGCACACACACATGTTTATCTATTAGAAATCAATATATATAAGAAATAGCATAAACACAAATTATTTACTGAATCCTGGAATATGGCATATCTCTGATAATTTTATAACACTTCTGTAAAGAATTCTCTTAAGATATAGCATAAAGTTTGTAAGATAAATAGGATCTTGTGGTTACCAAGATTAGAAACAAGTACACACATGCACACACACATGTTTATCTATTAGAAATCAATATATATATAATGAACCTTGTTTTACTTTCAAGGAACTATAATCAAGTAACATAGGAGAGGTCACTTCTAAATAACCAAATTTTTATCTCACTGTTCTGTAGAATGTAAATTCCAAGAACCACATTCCAGTAAATTCAGTGTCAGGTAAGGGTCAGCTTTCTGGTGTACCTGTGGAACTGGGACCTTCTATACCTGTCCTCAAATGTCAAAAGGGCCAATGGTCTCACTTGGGCCTCTTTATATGTGCACTGATTTCAATCGCAATGGATCCTTCACATACATAATCTTATTACCCCCCAAAGGCTCAATTCGTAACACAACTCCCTTGGAAGGTAGAAATTCAAACCATGAATTTTGGTGGGAAACAAATTTTCTCACTGTACTAAATTTTTCTCTCTGCCTTTCAGTTTATTTTCATTTTCTATTGACTCATTAAATAAGACATATTTAATACTGCATAAAATATCAATTTATCCATCTTTAGTGTACATGCATTTTAAGTAATTTGGTACCATATGAAAAACCAATAAAGGATTTCACCTTTGGCTAGAAAAAAAAATTAAAGAACAATTTCGCAATACTGTGTTTTGCTGTCGTTGTTGCTGTTGCCTTCTGTTACTGGCAGTCAGGTGTGGCGCTACTAAGCTACATCCCTGGCCTGAGAAGCATTTTTAAAAAGTGAAAATTCATCAGTATTGTCAGTAAAATATTATTAGCTCCAAGGAATATATTTCTTATATTGTGAGATTATTTCCCCTTCAGAATATTAATGCTATTTGGCTCCAGTCCAAAAACTGAAACAATATAGTAGAGGAAACTTGAATGATACGAGCCTACTTCTCTGAGAGGTGACTTTTGATGACTGAATCAAGAGAACTATAATATGAACTATCTGAGGTTTACAATTTATATTTATTTTATCATGTCCATTAACCAAAAAATGTTAGAAATTTTTAAATGGAGATTCCAAAATACAGTGGTCATTTTATGTTTCATTTTCTCTCAAGCAGGCAAGTTATTTTATGGTTATTTTAAAAATCCACAATGTGACAAACATATTATTCTATTCTGGTGGTTTCGACATTAGCATACTGATGTAATTGCTCCACCAAGCAATATTTTATCGAATGAAAAAACAAAACATTGAATCAAATAAGCAAATTGGCTTTCAGTAAAATACTTATGAAGATTGCCTAGCATCTGAACACAGCTCAAAGTATATGAAAGCCAGTGAACACAATATGGCCAGAAATAACTATGCAGTTACTCTTATTGTTATGCCTGATAAATTATGAAAAGGAGAAGGATAACAAATGTTGACCTGGAATATATAAAGTTTACAGTGTAAGAACAGAAGTTAATTCTCCAGCTGCAATTGCTTCCTTCAGGGGCGTTGTTCTAATATTAATAATATAGGAAAGTACAGACTATTTTTATGAATCTCATTGAAACAATTCTTCCTTCAAAAATAGAAATGGGGATAAGAAATAAAACTTATCAATGAAATTGATTTGCAAAAACAATTGAGATAATTTTAAAATACACCATATCATGTACAGGAACAAATTTCCTATGATGAGTGCTATCATTGTAGGTATATTTGAAATATACCAATAAATGTTTTGCTGTGAAAATATACATGGTATATATGATTTAGATGCATAAGTATTTTTCTCAACAGCTCCTTTCTGGGACCAGAGGAATATGAAAGCATTAAATGATAGATGGGAACTAATATCTGCATACATTTATTCCTAGACAAACAGAAATTGACATGTATTTCATATATAAAAGAAGTTTCTAGAGATCTTTTCTGAAAAGAAAAAAATCCATTGAAATCTGCTGTATATAACTAAAGACTCTTCTTCTAAATATAAAGCTAGTTAAAAATTTGGTTTTGTACTTATGAGCCTGCCCCTGGGTTAGATGAATCTGGGGTTTCCTGGAGAGCTACAAGCTCTTTGGAGGTACTAAAAATTAGTCAAATCCCTTCACTAGATAAGGCAGCCCTTTAGCAGAAAGCGCTCTAAAACTTTAGAAGGCATCTCCTTCTGCAAATGTTGCTAATGCACATCTTGGAGCTCTTTGAAGGTAGATAGTCCCAATTTAAGAATATTCAAGTTGCAAATTTTCACATACACCAGCCATTGGGTTACGTACACCTCGGGTTTGAATTTTTTTTACATTTCTTCTTGTATTTGTGTGTCAAAAGTTTATAAGACTCATTTTTTCAGATTTACACACAAATCTGTCTTATGAGCATTCTCCAAGACTGGAACTAATTCTTAAGCCTGGGACGTACTCTAGTCAAAGATATTGAGCTTACATCAAAGGCATTGACTTTAGATTTTCATATACTTACTTTACAAACAGAATCTGCTCCCGAAGCCAACATTTAAAAAAAAAAATTTTAATGACATTTATAAGACCTCAAGTGACATGTAAAATATACAGTAGACACACTATTTCTAATCTATTAGATTATTCTTTGGAAATAGTTATTGAGGAATTATTTTAGAAAAAGTTAATATTTTCTGAATTGGTATATTCCTTTGTACAGTTACTAAATTTTGCAAAGTATCATCTTGGGGCCTGAAAATAATATTAAACATTCAAATAACTTATATTGTCAAAGCTTGGAGAACTTTCCTCAGACATTTTGGTTTTACAATATAGGAATATATAAATAGCTTCCTAAAATTTTGTTTATAAAGTGTCAATAATTTAAAATCAAGAGTTTCAATTCTGATTACTAGGGTGAGAAAATACTAGAAAGTAATTAGTAAAGGAAACTCATTTCTATGAGTGGTAAAATCGCTTCTGGTGTAATTTCAGTCATACCACAAATTGGAAATTGCTGAGGGGATGAATGAAGCACATTTCTGTGAGTGTCACAGAAGCATAACCGTGGGTCCTACATCTGGACCCTTCTCCATTCCTCTCCGGCATGGTTTCCTTCTCTGATTCCCTTCAAGCAAGGTGTGGTTGGCTACTGGTAACAGACCTTGGTGTCATCCACGTGATACTGGTTTTACAGGCATGCTGATGGCGAGAGGTATGGGGGTCCAGGAGGCTTCCACTGAGATTCAAAAGAAATTCTGGATTCCTAGCAAGGGCACTCTGAGGGGGCAAGGTGAAAACTGTGGGAAGGAAGCCAAATGTGCAGTAGAGATTCCAAAAACTCAGAGATACCTGGAACATGGAATCTCTGCTGAGGAAAGCTGCAAGCAGTGAGCAGAATCAGCTCAATAGAGAAACAGCAAGGTCAGAGGGAGAGGAGAACCCAAGATCTCTGAAGCTCACCTTTATCCATCATGGGTCACTGTGGGTGGTATTTTAGAACTTTAAAGGTTTAAGGGACTTTGCAACATGATCTATGTTTGAAGTGCTTCTGTTCCCAAGGTCTACAGAGATGCTTTCATCTTGAAAGCTAAAGAATAACCAAGGACACTCAAGAAGAACCAGAAGCTGCCTACTCTTTCCAAGAATATAATAAAAGATGGTAAAATAAAGGTGGTTTGGAAGTTTTCGTTCATAGTATTTGAAGCACTGGCTGAAATGAAAACCTCGGAAAGGGGCTATCAATGCAAAAGTAGAAGAAGTTTCATATGTGTGTATGTGTTTTTTTGTGTGTGTGAAGCACAAAAATAATGTTACATACAATATGAGGGAGTAAAAAGATAATCATAGCCATATATCATAGACAGTTAAATATAAAAATTATGTTAGTATAGTTTTCTATGTTTTCCACAATCAAAATTTAAGAAATCAAGACAGATAGTCTCTTCAGAAAAGAAGATTCTTCTTTTGGTTGATAGACATCCACAATTTCATCAAACGAGAGTACTTATTCTTCAAATTTATTATAATGTCATGTCCCTGTAACTTCTCTCCATGATTTATCTACATTACAAATTTTAATTTGTTTACAAAGACCTTAATTATATCTTATTTATGATATAAAGCAATTATTGAAACTTCATTTTAATATTTAATTATTTTTTTCTTTCTTAACCTATAATTTTCATACATGTGTGTGTGTGTGTATATATATATATATATATATATATATGACAATCCACATATATGTATAAATTTTTATAACACATGTAATATTTTGAACTGTTATTTCCATAAGTCTTTCTGGAACAACGTATATTTATTTTGAAGATAACCACCAAGGTTTTTATTCTTTTGGACTTGCAATATTCATAGTATATAATACATTATTATTTATACTAGAAGGAAATTAATATCAGGATCAAATATCTCAGACATTCATAAAAAGCAAATTGTGCACAATTTTTGTGCCTTTTTTTAAAAAGAGAATATTTTAATAACTTGAAAGTTTGTTAAATATAATGTAATGATAAATAAAAAAAAGTGATTGCAGTACACTAAAATTATATTTGTACGTTATGAAAATCTTAATATTTATTAATATTATTTTTTGTATGAGGGATCAAACTGAGGACCTTGCCCTTTTGAGGCAGGCAGCTGCAAAATCTTTTTCTTCATATTGAAAAATATTGAATTCATAGGTCATATAGGAGTTCCACTTACCTATAAATTTGAATTAGTAAGAATATGAAACATACAGGGCAATTATAGAAGTACAAGTCCAAAATTTCCTCTCAAATTGTATGCTAGGTTATTGTAAACATCGAAACATCATTTATCTTAGGAGGAGCATTACTTAGGTCAGTAAAATTCACCAGCATTCCCAAGGACAGCATGTAGAATAACCAGATAGGTTATCAAATATTATTATTTTTACATGGTCAAATCTAAGCCTGAAAAACAAGAACTGAAACTCTACAAAAGAGAATTGTGCAGAAGTAACAGACTGGAAGCTGCTTTTTCCCAGGAGAAATGGGTCAATTCTGGGCATATGTTTAACAGTGAGCATCTGTGAACTAGAGAGAAGGGTAATTGTGGGGGCAATAGAAACATAGAGTTCATGTTATATCAGAGTAAAAATATTTGTGAACTGAAAGACTTCAGGCACATTATCAGTCCTCTTCAGAAGATATGAGACATCTGTTGAGGTATGAGTCTGTAGGGAGGCTAAAGGACCATGCTGAAAGCTTCTCCAACCAAAATACAGTTGTCCACATTGCTAAAGACATATAGTTCTTAGATTAAAAACGAAAGAAAAATAAGTGAATGAAAGAAAATTGAAAGCCCTCCAAGGAATGTCACATTGAACCTGAAGATTTACAGGTCTTTTACACCTCTTCACTTAGAGCCTTACAGCAATTCTCTGTGCTTCTAGAGTCTAAAATATAGATTGTGTCCTTTAACAGATGGCCAGTCCTGGTGACGTAATACGAAAGGAGGAAAAACATTGTTCTTCATGCAAAGATGAAGTGGCAAAACACAGCCCATGTCCTCCTGGAGACTTTGTCAATTGTAGAAGCAGAGAGAAAAACAAAGGAGGGAGAGAGAAGAGAAAATGAGGCAGGGAAACGAAGGAACTGGCTCACCCAACTCTGGGCCAGCGAGTCTGAGATCCATAGGGAAGGATGGTAATCTTAACATTCTAGGAAGAGGTGGCGTCGCAATCCTGACTCAAAATATACAGTATAGGATTGCAGTTTGGAAACGCTGGAAGGGTTGATTGGATGAAACCCAACTACATTATAGTGGTCAATTCCTTTCTATGATAACTTATTGTTTATGTTAATCCCATCTAAAATATCTTTACAGCAATATCAACACGTGTGCTTGACTAACCAGGCACCATATCTGACCAAGTTGGCACCTAAAATTAATGATCACAGCTGCTTAACAAATTACCTAATAAGCAAAAAGAAGACCTTTCAGTAATAGCACTAGTTTTAATGAGGGTCATTTCTCTCTTTCACTCAAATTAAGTCTTCACATTTCCGCAGGCCACATGATTATGAAGCTAACTGCACAAACTAAAGTTAGGAGTTGCAGTACCTCCTGTCCTTCCTTCACTACACCCACTGATTGTCTAAGCCACTTATTTCTGATTTCAGGTACGCCTGTAAACGCTTCTGATAGACTTCTCCCATTCCAACATGTCATCAGAGTATTCACCTAAGATTTTAGCAGGTCCCTCTGGTTCTACTTTTTTCCTTGTAAATTCATTCTATCCACTAGCCAGCAGGATCATTTTTAAAGGCAAACCACTGTTGGCCGCTACTCTGGTCAAAACCTGCCAATGGCTTTTTTGTGCTATATAGGACACCTAAATCTTCTAGCCTAATTTGCAACACCTATAATGATGCAGTTTTGTCTTGTTTTGTTTTTCAGTAGCAGGGATAGAACTCAGGACTTTGTGCTTGTGAGACAGTCACGGCACCACTGAGCTACATCCCGGCCCTAATGATGTAATCTTTACTTATTACTTTGACTTCTTATCGTACCATTCCCCTTTTAAATAGCTAAAATTGTAATGGCCTTTTGTTTACTGAACATTCACCTGCTGTTGCTGTGTAGGAGACTCACTCTCCTGTTCTTTCCCTCTGTTTCTCTTGCTCTGTTTGTCGTATTCTCCTAAGTTTTCAAGAGTCTTTATTCTGATTTAATAATTTGTAGATGTAACACTATGAATGAATAACTTCTCCCAGTTTGGAATTTTTCTTTTAACATGATAACATTTTCTTTTTTCCCTAGAGAAATATTTCATTTTAATATGGACAAATTTATCAATTTTCAATATTATAGTCTTCTTTGTGTCTCATTAAAGAAATATTTTCTTAACTCAATGTGTATAGTATCGCAGTCATTTTCTTCAACATTTTAAAAGCTTTTCTTTTGATAATCAGTTCACTTTTCAATCTGAATATGTGTATATGCTCACCTGTGTATAATGACACATATCACAAAGCACCTATTTATTTTCTAGCGAGGATTCATAATATGTATTCATTAAGCCATTAATTTTTTTCCCTTTCTTTTTTCTTTTTTTCTCTCTCATTGAGTTTATTGGTACATTTTAGGGATACAGTACAGTTACATTCATTGTTGGGATCTTGTGCCTCTACATGACAAGTCTTGATTCTCACTTTTTCCCCTTATCCCTGCCCTCCCTTCACCCCCTCCTCCCCTCCCCATCTACAAACACTTTATTTTCATCTTTTCATTATCTCATATTTTTTTCTTTTCCCTTGATAAGCCATTAATTTTAATTGAAATTATATCATCTTGGTATTTTCCTTCGAGCCACAGGTGTGGTTAGAGGCTTCCATTTTTCTCTTTTCATCTATGAATGTTGCTGTGTTCTGAGTAAGTCCTCCAAAAAGCATGTGTGGGGCTGTAATGATCAGAGCAGCAGTGTATGAGGTGAGGACGGAGGAGCAGTGATCAGACCAGGTGAGCGCTGCCTTCAGGAGTGAATTCATTCTGTCCACACAGAAGTGGACCTGTTACTATAGAAAGAAGTTCTTCATAAAAACACAACTTCAGGGCTGTGATTTTAGCTCAGTGGTACCACTGCCTGCCTTGTAAGCAAAAGGTCCTGAGTTTAATGACAGGTACCAAAAAGAACATAAATAAATGAATTAAAAAATCAAAATAAAAACGCAACGCTCTTCCTGTCTTTCCCGCTGACCTTCCTCTATAATACAGCAAATAATACAGTAAATGGTATAATACAGTAAAATGGCTCTAGCACTGTGACCTTGGGCTTCCCAGCATTCTGAAATCTAAGGAATATTTTTTGCTTACAAATATCCAGTCTTTGGTATTATGTTATACCAGCACAAAACCAACTAAGATATTCAAATCCACTCCAATAAGCACCCTTTTATGTATGTGCTTATAAAGTGATTTGAAATTTTTAGTCTATGTATATGGAGTATTAGATGAATATGTTATCTCCTGTAGATAATTTTTCATTATTCAGTATATAAGAATAAAAGAAAATCTTGCTAAATTTTGATTGAGTTTGCAATAAATTTACAAATAAAATTTGGAAGAATATCACTTTGAATATAGAAACATTTTATATGTAAATCACTTCTCTATCTATAGATATTAATCTACTAGAATGCCTCAGTGACTTTCAATATAATTTGAGTTTTATTTTTATATCTTACCCTGTTTTTATGATCTAAATTTGCGTGATTCTTCGTTTGGTCTTTAGATACTCTGTGCTATTCAGAGTGGGATCCTTTATAACTTTTTTAGTCAAAGTTATTTATAGTATTCAAAAATATTATTCTAATAATTTAAAAATATACATTAAAGAACATTTATTATTTATAGAAACATGAATAAAATCAAGACAAGTGTACCATGAAATATTATTTCACAATTTTCTTTTCAGTTTGTCTTATAATCTCAGGAAATTCTTATTTCATTTTATATTTCTGCAGTACTGGGATAGTACCCAGGGCTTTTGCATGAGCTATATCCCCAGCCCTTTTTATTTTTTAAGTTTGACTCAGGTCTCAATAAGCGACTAAGTTGCCCAGAATAGGCTCAAACTTTTGATACCCTACCTCAGCCTCACGAAATGCAGAGAACCCATGGATATGTTAGCACACTCAGCTCTGAGCTTATCTAAAAATAACTTTTGTTTAGTATATCTCTAATCATTCTTCACTTTGTTAGTGTGTGATTAGTGTCCCTCGTCTCATACATTAATAGCAACCTTTGTTGATGAATAGAATCAGGATTGAGGCAAATGTGTTCTATCCTATCATAACAACAATAAATTTTCCTTTCCAGCAGAACATCTTTGTTATCGAATCTCCTTTCTTCACAGCTACGAATGTTCTACATTCCTATTATTCGGTATACCTTTAATTTCAGTCCAACCACAAAGCTTCCACAGCTGCCTTCCACAGACATGTCTTCTCAAGCTGTGAGGCTAAAAGTGTTACATCTTTCTTTTATTAGTTTCTTTTTTAAAAAATTAGCGTAAGCACTATTTGTTTAACACTGATCTCTGTTCCTGCAACTAGCTCATTAAATGAATTAATCACTAAATGGGAAATTGAATATAGAATGTACATTAAAATATTGAAAACAAAGAAAGGGGTCAAAGGAAGCTTCAAGTGGATGGCTTTGCTTTTATTTGCACAACTCTTACGTTCAGTACTGTAATATATAAGAAAATATAATACCACAGTACTGCACAGTACAATCAGCAAAAATTACAGGACTGCACCAGAGAAAAGGCTGCACTGTGCTCACTTTCATGCACTGTACATCTAAATGCAGGTTGTAAGTCTAAAAGGAGCACCTGGCTCATAAATCTGAACATTCGTTGAACAGGTAGGTTGTTAAACGAAGACTATTTGTATATGTGATACATATTACTAATATTCATCTTCGGAAATTGGAGCATATATACCTCTTAGTCGTTTTTACTTCCGCTTTCTAAGACAGATTCTCATTTTCCCCCTTTCATCTTTTGGAAAACAAATCTCCCTGGGCCTGCTAACGTGTTTGAAGGAGGACACTGTGCAGTTTAACCTGTGTTTGTAGCTGTCATTGGTGATATTCTTCATCAGCATCCTGTGCACCTCCAGTCTTCAGTAAATCGTGTTCTTTGCTGCTGTTGTTGCTGTTGTCTGTGTGTTTAATCTTTAACTTTGATGTGATGTCCAAATATCGGATGTATGTGCACTCACTCACTGGGTAGGTCAGTCAAGGTTGAATTTTATTTTTATTGAGAAGATTGAAAGCATTGCTTTATTATTTTCTTCATTTTCATACTGCTTTTAAGAAATCTGTAACCATTCTGATTTCCAATTATTATCTAAGAATCATGAATCTTTCAGGAAGTCCGTAGAATCTTTTGTTTGTTCAGATTTCTGAGAATTTCTGTTGTTGTTCCTTGGTGTGTGTATAATTTTATCAGAATTGCATTATGCTTACTGAGCCCTTTGAATCTGCACTCTTACAATATCCTGTTCTAAACATTCTAATAAAACTTTCATTGATGTATCCTCTCCTTTCTCTTATTTATTCCTTTGGAACTCCTACTTACTCTGAAAACAGCACTCCGGTATGCTCCTGTTAATCTCATTATATAGATTTTTCTATGTTTTGTCTTCTTGCTTTACTTCCTTCTTTTCCTAAAGTTATTCTTCAAACAATTGAATTTTTTTAAATTTACATACTTTAATTGTCAAAGACAATTTTTCTACTTTGTGAACTCATGTTTCTCTATTTTTTATTAGTACGTTTGTAGTACATAATGCTTACTTTTCTTATGGGGAGTTGGTACATAACACATTTTAATTTTTTTCTCCCCTTTTGCCTTCCATTCTCCTTTCCAGCTCCTGTTCCCATGTGCAAAAACTGTCTTCCCATTTCTTCCTTCAATTTTTGCCCCTATTCTTTTCCTTCCCTCGCTCTTCTATCTCTTGTTCCCCTTCCCCTTCAAAAAAGATCTATTTTTTTAAATTATATACACGTAACACATAATAATTTCACACATGACTATAACAGTATCTTCATCTTATATCCTCTTTCAGTAATTCACCAGTTCTTATCCAAGAGGAAGAAATTAGTACTCTTTCTGTGAGATCCGCAGTAAGTGGCAAAGCCCAGTTGTGCTTCCTTTGAATCCCTTGAAATGCACAGAATTAGCTGAGTGGTCTGCGTGACCAGAGGAAGCCTCTGCCTTGCGAGCTACAGTTCTCGCACTACTACACTAGGTCACGATGTAAGCAGGTGAACGGGTCCAATGTCACCTAGCTGTGAGGAACACCCAGCAAGATGTGGACAGACCACCTGGAATCTAGAGACGTCACAGTAGGAGAAAGTGAGAGCACGGAGCAGGGACTGGAGCGAGCGCCGGATACAGCGGGGGGTGGAGAGAGTCACAGATTGTTCAGGGAGCCCTTGGGTACCCCAGCTTCTCACCTCGTATTTTTCCGGAATTTCATGAGGAATTCTTATCTAAAAAATACCCAGCAAGTCTTTCAAATGTATTGTACCACGGGAGTCATATTAGGTACTAAAATTATTCTTGGGCAAAATCGTCAGATTTAGTTTTGTTACACAAAAGCATCTACCCAGAACAATGATTTATTAATTCATGAACATCAATGTGCATCAATTAATGTTCCACAGCTTGCCTATCTGTGAAATCGACATGAGCTTTTCTGTTTTCTGTATGTTTTCTAACTTGTTCCAATTTTGGTCTTCTGTCGTGTTAGTGACTGACTTTGAAAATTTTAGTAAATAATATAAGTAGCTTATATACATTTCAAATTTTTATCTTAGAAAATTTTAGAAATTGTCCCTCTTTCTTCAAATACTTAATTTCTCTGTTGAAACATATTATTAAAATATTATCTTAATTTAACTACAGTTTTTAAAAAGGTCATACTAGGTATAGATGAGCATGAAGATTTTCTCTCTGCTTTTTGTTTGTTTTATTTTATTTTTTTGAGACAGGCTCTTCATATGTAGCTCAGGCTGGCCTTCGACTCTCTATGTAGTCCAGGCTGTCCTCAAACTCATGATAATCCCCCTGCCTCTGCCTCCCAAGTATCTCTGGGGTCTTAGATGTCATGATAGCTGCTATGATTTGAACCTAGATGTCCTTTCAAAGGTTCATGTGGTCATATTTGAGTGAATCTAGTGTGTGTGATGCTGCTTTTAAGAGCATGTAGTCACTAAAACACTACAGGTGAGTGAGTGGTTTAGCACCATCCTATTACCATTAGTTTGAATGAAATAAAAGGGCAGAAAAACACCGTTAAACTCTCTTGTTGCTTTTCTTATCTTGTGGGAACCATGAGCTGTTTCTCCTCTGCAATGCCCCTCCCATATCTTATTGCTTTTTCTTCATTGCTTTTTCTTCTTTTTCTTTTTTCTTTTGCTTCTTCTCCTGCCATGAACCGTGGCCACCCCACCTTGGATCCAGCCAATTAGGAACTGTAAATTTCCCCTGCATTTTTGGATATCAGGTACTTTGTTTTAGAAAAAAAAAAGAAAGAAAAGAAAAGAAATATGGACTGAAACCTCTAGGAACTGTAACTCAAATAAATCTTTTCCCCTTCATTTTCATCAACAAAAGTAACTAAGACAATATTCTAAAAATTAAAGTTTTGTATTTTATATAGTAAAGTTTATTAAGTTCTTCCAGTGTGATCATCTTTGCCCTTTGCATCAAAAATGATACTATGCAAATATTTCATTGTTTTTAGATTTTCTAGTCTTGCTTCTTCTCCCTTTTCTACCCCTTACTCCTCAATCCTTCTGTGTCTCTGTTCCTTTGTGTTCCAGTAGAGGAATGTTGTGGCTTAAATCTAGATGTCCCCCCAAGCCTCATGCAGTCAGTCATAGGAGAGGCTTTTCAGATGTGCCTGTTTCTAGGGTGTGTGAGGCTGGGATCAAGGGTGTGTTACTGCGCTTGATTCACGGTTCAGTGCTAGGAATACTGATGTGAGTAGCACCCTCCCTACAGGTGGTAACCTGGATAAAATATAAGAGACAGGAAGAGGGCTGCTGCTGTTGCTGCTTGTCACTTACAATTTCTTTACTGCCTCCCTGCTTTGCTGCTTTATGCCTGCCAAGAACTGTTTCTTCTCTGCGATGCCCCTCAGCCATGCCACCCTGCCTTGGAGCCAGCCAATTATGAACTGAAACTTCTACACACTATGAGCTAAATAAACCTTTCCTCTCTTTACTTTCAGTACCTGGTATTTTGTCTCAGCGATGAGAAAAGTAACTAAGACAAGGATTATACAGGCTTTTTCAGGCCCTCTTTTAAATATTTTCTTGCTTTTTTTAAGGCCCCCCCCTTTAAAACTTTCGTTTATTACATAAAATTGAAATGTTCTTTGCTTCACATTATTTCATGAGAATGTCTTGGATTTTTCTGCTTTTAAAAAGTCTAATATGTTTGCTTTTTTATGATTTGCTTATTTTAAGTTCAGTCTTCTCTGATATTTATTCCTTGGCACCCAGAGAACAGTGTTCAGTTTATTAAAGGAGCAATTGCTGTTCTTTTCTCCATTTTCTTCTGTCTCTTCCCCCTCCTCCTTCACCTCTCTTGCTTCTCCTTCTTCTTCCTCCTCTTTACTCCTCTCTTCATGCTTATCTCCTTCCTCCTTTTTATCTTTCCCCCCTTCTCGTGGCCGTGACATTTTAATATTCTTTCACAGTTTTTCTAGTAGGTCCATTAGATGCATACTAACCCTTTCTCTTCTTTTACAAGCTTGATCATTAAATGTCCACAAAGGCTACAATTTTCCAAAGGACTGACAAGTCATCAAACAGTTCTCAAGGTAGAGCAGTTCTCATGGTAGAAGCTGTGAATGTCGTTTGCCATATGTTCCTACATTTGGCCACCAAAGACATAAAAGAGCCTCATTATATTTCAGTAATTAATATGTCCTCTAAAGAGGCAGCATAATCTTCATGTTTGTATTTGTTCCACCATTCCTCAAGTCCAATAAGTGTGGAGCAGTATCCACTACTACAGCATGATCTTGTGTCACAGATGACACCTTCAGCCCAGGAAACCTTCAAGAAAAGTTCTGGCATTTAGCTCAGTGGTTCGGTGGCCTGCCTTGCAAGTGCAAGGACCCAAGTTCAATCCCCAGTACCAAAAAAAAAAAAAAAAAAAAAAGTTCTGGCATTAACTACGTTTCCTTTAAACGCAAACGTATCTTTGCTACAAGTGGGAGAAAAGGACTTATCCTTGCACATACCCTCAAACAGCAAGTTACATTATATTTTTTTTTTATTGAGTTATATTTTTTAAATTCTAGCATAAATTACTCTAAGTGAATTGGCTGTTATTACCTACATGTGAAGAAATGCAAGACATTTATTGAAGTAATGCCTTATAACAAGGTGAGCATATGTCTACCAGGATTAGAGAACATCAATATGAAATGTGCAAATAAGAAATATGATGGGAAACAAAAGTTGTTGTTTTGAAGATGGAGCAGTGATCTAAGAATGAATGAAAATTGGGGAGAAGGGAGTATAATGAGAATAAATAGAATTAAGATGGAATCTTTATCAATGTTTTTATTATGTGTCATAAACATATATGTGTTAGTTACTTATCTCTCATCGCTGGGACAAAATACCTGATACCCAAAGTTAAAGGGTAAGGGGTTTATCTAGCTCACAGTTCATAGAGGCTTCTGCCCCTAGTCATCTAGCTCCAAGGCAGGAATGGCAAACAGGGATGGCAACAGGGATCACAGAAGAGAAACAACATGGCGTGCACAAGGAAATAAAGGTAACAAGGGACCTTTACGGCATCTTTCTGCCCCTTAGTCAGACTTCTTAGGGTGGGTAGCACTCGTTCCCATAATGCCCTCTGTTCTAGCCCCACCATGAATTAATCACAAGCTCTAGATTTGGCCACCTCCAAAGTAATCTATGACCACATGAGGCTTCGGGAGGACATCTAGGTACAAACCATCAGAATATGCTAATAACATAAATTAAGATAATTTTAAAAATAAAGGAAGCATGAAGTCAAGGAGTTTCCATGCCCACTTCCTTGCCTAAATATGAGACTTCATGTTAAGTAGTTAAACATAAGTTGGAAGCCATGTAATCACTTTTAGGAAAATATGTTATTGGCTATTTTGTTTTAGCTATTAGTGGAACTGGGAGTTGGGGAAGTAGAAATGGAAAGACAGTCAATGCAGCTGATTGTTTCCAATAAAGTAAACTAAATAAAAATGAACTTTAATTAAAGGTTTTATTTCTCAGGGCTCCATTTCTTGGTATAGCTGCCATGGTGATCCAATCTAAATTTGTGACAGTTTTTTTTTTCCATCTCACATGTCATCAATTTGTTCCTTGTACTTCTAATCCATACTTATTTTATTTTCTTCTTCTTTAAGCAAAACAGGAAATAAGAGTAATTAGGATTCCATAATAAAGGAAACCTAACTTTTAAAGGAAAAATTGTGCAATTCTTCTAACTCAAATTAAACTGTAGTCTCCCATTGTTTAAATGGTAGTTGTGTCCTGATAATTCTTAGTAAATAAAATATAAAAATGAGGGTTTATTAACTTTTATATTTTACTATATAAACTCCAAATTTCAAGGGTATTTAAATTTTATAAAATACAATTCAGTCACATGATAGCTCACCAAGCCTTCTCTATAAGGCTTAATTGAAATCAATACTATAAGCTTCATCTTTAGTGAAAAATACCATCAATGTCCTCCTAGCACTAATGATCAAAAAAATTTATGACTGAAGCCACCATTAGAGAGTGATTTCTTGGAAGTTTTAAAGAACATTTAATGACCAAGAAACTACAAGTAATAGCTATAAATATTAATATAATATAATAAAATATTTAAAGTAACTATTAAAATCTAGCCCATCCATTTCTTATGTCTACCATTTTATAATAGAAGCAACTGAGCAGAGTTTATTGTTCCTAATACCATGGTAAATCATTATATATTCACATAGTTTTGGAGTTGCTCATAAAAATATCTCTATATACTCCCAATTAATGAAAATGATTTTCAATAAAGTATGCATTTTAATCTGAAGATTTATCTCATATTTTCTTTAAAAATTCTTTTCATTACACTCAGATGCCACTCCTTTTTTATTGAGGTTATTGGTACATTTTACAGTACAATTACATTCATTGTCAGGTACCATTTCTAAATGGCATCTTACCACTTCTAAATTTAATTTTTTGCCTATTTGAGGTATTACTTCTACTTTTCTTTTACTGCCTATTATGAAAGGTGTGATTTTTTTGTTTATTGCCAATTAAAACAGTTGTGATATTTTAATTTATCCTCTCTAATGCCCTAAATTTATAATCTTACTTCTTTTTCACTATATGGTCTTCCATTTATATCCATTTACTTCAGTAAAATGGAACAAAATGCTGAGTGAAAAAAAGGGATACTCCCTATATGTCCATATGATTTTATGTTTAATTTAATTCATGATTCTCCAGCCCCTCACATGAAATAAAAAAAATACAACATTAAAATTGCGTAGTTAATTTTCTTTTCCAGCTAAACTGTTTGCTTGCATACTTTAATCATTAGTCAAGGGAAAAGAAAATGAAATAAATTTACAGTGCTTATTTCTAGTCATTAAAAAAAGGACCAAAAGTCCTGAGGTTATCATTAAGTATCTCTTTCTTATATGAGAAAAATAACTGCTTTGGCATCTGCAACAATGATGGTGTTCTAGTAAAATCTTCCCTGCTGAATTTAACAATTACTTCAATATTGGTGCAGTCACTAAACAAAATAAGATGAATGGAATGGATTAAATATGCAGGTAATGGTGCATATCAGTTCTCTCCAGCAAAAATTGAAGCTAATTGCCATTAACCCCTTTGATAAATTATTACAACAATTTTAAATTTTTCTTAAAACTTTAAACCATTCCTGAAATTCAATTTCTTTTGAGAGACAAAGTACACAAATATAATGTGCTTTTGTGGGCCTGCTACAATTTCATGTGATATTGAGCATATTTGGTATAAGAAAAGGAAAGAGAAGCAAATTGTATGTTTGGAACAGAGAGTGAAAAAGTACGTATAATGTGCAACAAAGATCATTTAAGTACTGCAAATCTGAGACTAGGCATGGCAGCCCTTTCTGAGGCAGAAATATCAAAGTTTGAGCCTACTCTGAGCAATTTAGGAACTTTCTAAAGCTCTGTTTTGAAATGAAAAATGATCAGGGATAAAGTTCAGAGTGGAGATCCTAGGTTCAGTCTCTAGTAAGGCAAAAATAAACAAGCAAAAAAGACTTAAAATGTGAAAATTATTTATATTTCTGGTCAAATATTCAAGAACTGAAGTGGTTATTTGCAACATTTTCTATATTTACCTTTTGAGAACATTTGTTTAAAAAGAAACTGCACTTTGATTGTAGTAAATTATTAGAATATGACACAATTCTTGACTTTCCGGGACACTCATAACTTCAAACTTTCAATTTATTATTCTGGATAGCAATAATTATGCAATGATAAAGAAATTACAAGAACTTAACTCATTTCACATATATGATTAAAAAGTAAGAATCAAAATTTGTAGATATTATTTTAGATAAAGTGATTTATTTTAGATTACCATGCTGTATATAGAATATGTAATTACTAAGGGATATGTGTATATATTGTATTTGAAAAAAATATTAAGCTTTGTGATCCTTCTCAAAGAAAATATAACTGAGAAAAGATTTTTAAAAAAGTCATGGAATGGAGATTTCAGTATAACAATCAAAGAGAAAAAGGAAATACAGGAAAAAGTCCAAAAGCTACGATTGGAACCTATGTGTATGTTAACAAATGAATGAATAAAAATAATACCCAGAATGAAGTAGTCATCAGTCATAAAAAGCCAAATTCAAGTCATTTTTCAGGAAACTATTTCAAAGTGGAGATAATCATCTTAAACAAAATAAGCCTTGTTTGAAATGCCAAATAATGCATGTTTTCTTTCAGAAGTGAAATACAATGAATAAAATGATGACAAGAAAGTACAAAGGAGACTTAGAGAAAATGAAAGGAATAGAAAGGGTAAGAAAGAGCGGTAGTAGGAAGGTGGAAATGACCTGTCTTACACTCATGTACACACATTCCAAAATGAAGCCTATCAGTCTGTATAATTAACATTCACTAGTAAAAGTAACGATCGAAATTCTATCCTGAGTATTACCGTTTCTAAGAGTATAGTTGCTAGAAAGCATGTGTACTATGTACAAACAGGATGTTTACTACCACAAAGTCTGTTCTTTACTTGGTAGTAACAGCCAATATGAAGTTCTACATATATAAGTAATCAAAATTTCAATGTGTTTCAAAATCCAACTTATTTTCTAATGAGACTACATCAAGCTCCTTTAACATCCTTTTTTATTTTTATATTTTTAGTGACCTTTAAAATCTTATTCCTTGAAAGCAAATATTTTGCCTGGGGTCACATCATAGTATTTGGGCATCAGCCTGCTTTGAATTTGTGTATTTTAATGCAGCAAGGGCAGTTCTCACAAAACACATGTATTCTACTTGCACATAAATGGATGAAGAAGCAGGTGTCAGAAGAATTATTTACTTTTATTTTAATTTGTAGAAAGCAAAAAAGCAAAATAGTAAGATGTTACCATTTTACTCTTTGATCTAATCATCCTGCAAATTTCTTCTTCGCCAACATTCCCCATAGCCAAAGTTAGCACTGAATAAGCCTGTGTTGAATTGGAGTACTTGATCCTGCTTTTAAATCTGTGTGAATATTGTGTATTAGCCCACATAAAGACATCACTTTTACTTATCTTAATTATGGTAATTATCTTTATTTTTATATCAGCTGCATGCACAGCTACAAATATGCATAAGTTAACTTGAGATCGATATTAACAGCACTTCCTCCAGAAATTTTACTCTTGAATTTGAATCTTACTATAATACCTTCTTTATGTTTAGAAATTGGCATATTGGGCCGGGGATTTAGCTCAGCGGTTTGGTGGCCTGCCTTGCAAGCGCAAGGATCCGAGTTCAATCCCTGGTACCAAAAAAAAAAAAAAAAA
>NW_022900913.1:18766436-18772421 GCF_012274545.1 Fukomys damarensis
AAAAAAAAAAAAAAAAAAAAAGCAAAGAAATTGGCATTTTGGAAATGAGAACTCAAAAGATTTTCAGTCAACTGGAAAAACATCATGGTCAGGAGAGAGAAAAGCAGTCTGTTCTGGTACAGTGAAGTTATGATTAAAATATCATGGAAAGTAAGTGTATCTGTGCCTAATAATGAAACAAGTGAGGACAGTAAGTAATTGATGGGTTTTAGAGAAAACGAATACCCATGAAAAATTGCTAGTTTGAAAGAAAAGTTTAAATTTCCTAAATTCAAAAATGTTGCAATTTATTCAAAATTCCTAGTCAAAAATATGAAAAATGAACATTTTGCTTTGCAGTTGTTGAATGAAAATAAAAAACTTTATTTAATAGGCCAGATTGTAGTTGTTATATTTGCCTTCTGTAATTGTGTGGTCATACTTTCTGTGCTTTAAAATTTGACTTTTTAATACTTTATACATTTGTATCAGTGCTTTAAAATAAGTTATTATTTTTCATTCTTTTATTATGAAATCTATGAACATCTCATTGTTTCTTGCCTTTAACATTCGAAGTGACTTTTTTTAGTAATCAATGATCTCAGCTTCTCAACCAAAAACAGTATTTTAACTACTTTCTGTGGATTAAATTAAAATAATTTTTTGTCCTTTGGAAACATTTCCAATTATTTGTGGGAATGTGTGTGTCTCAATATTCCACACAATTCTTTAGGCCTACACATTCCCAGCATACTTAACTTGTAAGAAAGAAAACTGTGGCAAAGAAACGTAACCGTTAACACTCTAACATGGTGCATGGTCAAAGTGTCAGTATTTCTTATGCTCACACTTTCATTTCTGACTGTTCCCTTCAGATTCATCCTATCATTTAAGTCAAGTAAACTGCACAGAGTTAAATAAATTCTTTGATATAAGATGTTGTATTTTTTTATTGGCACACTCCCTAAATTTGAATTATATTGAGCCCATGGATAGGGCTCAGGTATTTATACGTTTGTCAGCTAAGTTTAATTTTTAAAATCATAAAATAGATGCCATTATTTCATTTAAAATATATAGAAATGGATCCCAACAATGAATGCAACTGTACTGTATCCCTAAAATGTACCAATAAACTCAATTAAAGTTTTATTGGCACACTCCCTAAATTTGAATTATATTGAGCCCATGGATAGGGCTCAGGTATTTATACGTTTGTCAGCTAAGTTTAATTTTTAAAATCATAAAATAGATGCCATTATTTCATTTAAAATATATAGAAATGGATCCCAACAATGAATGCAACTGTACTGTATCCCTAAAATGTACCAATAAACTCAATTAAAGAGCAGCACTGAAACTGGACTGATGTGTGTCTCTCCCTGCACAAGCCGAAGCCTTCTCCAAGGAAGCTAGGTGCCTGCCTCAGCCAGGCCAGCACCCTCCTTGTAGCCTTCTCCTCCAGCCCAAAATATATAGAAATGGAGACTGTGGGAGATTAGGTTATGCTTTCAAGGAATCTGGGCTCTTATTTCACACTGGAGTTAAAACTCCAGGGATTATTATTCTACAAATGGTAGTCCATGTCAGTTTTAGGGTAAAAGAAACAGCCTGAAAACTTTGTGACAGTTTTATGTAAAATCTACCTGTAATTCATTAACTCAATAGCTATATATAATTGCTAACTTTCCTAATCTGTAATTGTGAAGTAGGTTGACAATCCTTGTCTTGCAAGAGTGTCGAGTAGTTTGACATATATTATCTAAAATACTCAGCATGGGCCAGGGATTTAGCTCAGTGATTCCAGCACCTGCCTTGCAAGGGCAATGACCCAAGTTGTATCCCCAGTACAAGAATAAATACATAAGTAAATAATAATAATAAATACTCAGCAATAATAAATGGCAGACCATGTCCTCAATAACTAGTAACTAGTATTATTTTACATACTTTATATTTTAAAATACAACTTAAAATTAAATATAATACTAATCCTTTGCTATATATTACATAGTAAAAATATGAATGGAAAAAATGAACATGTGTGGTGTTTCAAAGGAGTAATCTCTAGAATATCTACATAAATTGAGTATTATGCATTAGTTACTTCAGAAAATTTAAAATTATTTCACAAGCATAATAATTTTGAAAATATTTGTACAAGGAAAATGTGAGGATAAACTTCAGTGAGAAGAGGCGAAACACGTGACTATACACATCTCTAAGGGTTAACAGTTAATTTATTCTGAACTTAGTTTAAGGGAACTTTGCCTCACAATTATCTTAAAAAAAGCCATCATTTGTGAACCTTTTGCAATCATCTGTTCTTTTATCCCTACTTTTAATAATTGTACAAGGCTTATCCTAACTTTTAGTTCTGCTTTTCCACAATTAGATGAAAATTAAAGATTCTACTTATCTTTTTAAAGAACAAATTCCCTATGGTAAACTAGAACAGAAACCCTATGGTCTCTGAAAAGTTCCTATATTATGAGAAAACCAGGTTATTACAATAATAAAGTAAAGCAAAAAACATGAAACAATAGCCAGTAAGTTTACTTCATCTATACAAAATTGTAGAAAAGATCAAGGTTCAAACAAGAAGCCACAATTTTAAAAAGAAGCCATGAGACAATAACCAAAGGAACTATTTAGAGAAACAAGTTCACAAAGTTAGGGGAGGTCAAAGCTTATTCTTTCTATTTCCACTTTAGATTATTATTGGGAATTAAAAAATAAAAACAGGGGCTGGGGATTTATCTCGGTTCTGCTGTCTGCCTTGCAAGCACAAGGACCCAAGTTCAATCCCCGGTACCAAAACAAAATAAAACTCTCCTACCCTGACTCTACTCCAATATAATCAGAATCTTTTTAGGTAAGAGCAGTGAATAGTTTTGTCTTGTTTTGAATTGGTAGATACAGATAATAAAATACAGTACTGTGCAATAACTAAATATGATTTGGACAATTTATGATATACATTTATTAAATATTTTATCACTAATATGAAAAATAAAATAGAAAAAGGAGAAAAAACAAAATTTATGTTCACAATTTTATGTGAGCATATTACATATAACTTATAACAATATTTTTAAAGCCCTTACTTTTAAGACATGAATCCAGATATATTATACTCCTTATAGATACTATTTTGTACTTCCTCCTTTTTGTAATCAGTGATGTTCATATAAATGGTGAATTGCTGAATTTCTCACTGAATTACTCCAATTTTAGTCATGATAAAATCATGAATCCAAATAGTTAGATTGCTTTCCTCTACTTCTGCTGGTAACTATTGGCAGTTGATGGTACTCAGAAAGTGTCATGTCATAGAGAAAATATACCTGCAAAATTGTTGGCCTCAAATGTATATTATTCATTTTTATTTTATATTTTACCATTAGCAACTTAAAAACCCGATTTTTGACTTGCTCAATAAAAATTCCTATACATGATAAAAAAGAGGCAATGATCCTCCCTGAGTTCAAACGGGCCACAATTGCTCATTCTTAGCACCCACACTTTATGTAATACCAAGATCAAATCATTGTAATGAGCATTAGATCTACAGTAACACTTGCACTAATTGTATAAGGAAGAAAAACTGCTCTAAAAATGCTAACATGCACAAATCATTAGATGTGATACACCACAGAGAGGCAAAGACATAAACAATATCATCATATCCACAGATGTAGAAAAAGCCTTCGATAAAATCCAGCATCCATTTGTGAAAAAAAAAGAAAAACTGAAGAGCATAGGTATAAAAAGATGTTATTTCAATTTGACAAGATATTTCTGACAAGCTTATGGCCAAAATCATACTAAATGTGAAAAGCCTGAAACCTTTTACTCTAATATTAGGAACAAGACAAGGATGTCCACTATCACTATTTCCACTTAATACAGCACTCAAATCATTAGCCGGAGCAATCAGGTACGGTAAAGTAACAAAAGGGATACGTATAAGAAAAGGACAATTCAAATTGTGATTATTTGCAGATCACATGATTTTTATACAGAATACTCAAAAGATCATCGCAAGGCTCCTAGAATTAATAACCAAACTTAGCAATATGGTATGATATAAAATCAATATTAAGAAATCAACAGCAATCTTGTATACCAAAATTAAACTTAGCAAGAAAGTAGCTTTTCTCAAAGTGCACAGAAAAATCAAATATTTGGAAATCATCAAAAACCAGGAAGTGAAAGACCTCTGCAAGGAACACTACAGTGCTCTGAAAATGACCATAGGAAAGGACATTGGACAAGTGTTTGTAAATGGGAAGGCGAGGACGGGGTGAAAGGAGGGCAGAGACAAGGGGGAAAAATGAGAACCAAGACCTGTCATGTAAAGGTACAAGATCCCAACGATGAATGTAACTGTACTGTATACCTAAAATGTACCAATAAACTCAATGAGAGAGAAAAAAGAAAAAAATAAAAGAAAATGACATTGGAAAATGTAAAGCCAGCCCCTATTCCTTGAGAGGTAGAACGAGTGTTATCCAAATGGCTGTACTCTCAAAGACTTAATTCAATTTGGAACAAAATACCAATAGCATTTCTCACAGAACTAAAAACGAAAAGGAATTCTAAAATTCAAATACAACCTAGAATAGCAAAAACAGTTCATAGAAACAAGAGCAAGACATCCTAATGGTGTGTTTCAAGACGTATTACAAAACTACAGTGATAAAATAGATTTGCCAGGGATGTAGCTCTGTGTTTCTGCTGCTTGCCTCCCAAGCCCAAGAACCAGGACTTTGATCCCCAGTACCAAAAAAAAAAAAAAAAAAGATAATACTGGCCTAAAACCAGATATGTGGATGAACAGAACAGAGAAGACGTAGAAAAACAATTCCAGACATGTCTAGCCATATGTTCTTTCATAAAGGGGGTAAAAACATACCCCAGGGAGCAGAAAGACTCCTTAACATACGGTGTTGGAGACACTGGCTATATAGACACAGAAGATTAAATCTAGAATAATGTGTCTCACCAGTCACTAAACTAAAATTAAAATGCATCAAAGACCTACATATTAAAACAGAAACACCTACTCAGCTGGATGATAAGATAGGTTCAGCATAGCTCTTGATGACATAGGGGTAGGGAAGGCCTTAGTGAACAGAACCCCAGATGTATAAGAAATAACATCAATAATCAATAAGTGAGATTTTGTTCAAGTAAAAAGGTGCTGCACGTTAAAGGAAACAACCAACAACATGAAAAGACAACCTACAGAGTGTGAAAAAATGCTAACTACACCTCAATCAGTGGACTAATATCTAGAATATATAGGAACTCAAAAATATTAGACCAATGAAAATAAAAGACCCAATCAAAATCTGGGCAATTGAAATAGTTACTTTACAGAAGAAGTATGAATGACCAGTAAATACATGTGGAAAAATACTCAACATCATGGGCCATTTGAGAAATGCAAATTAAAAGGAGAGGGGAAGAGGGGTGAAGGGAGGGAAGGGACAAGGGGAAAAAACAAGAACCAAGACCTGTCATGTAGAGGTACAAGATCCCAATGATGAATGTAACTGTACAGTATACCTGAAATGTACCAACAAACTGAATGATTAAAAAAAAAAGAAAAACAGCACTAAGATTCCATTTTAATTCAGAAATAAAGTTCTCTTGAAGATACATATAATAACATATTCTACTGGGGTGGTGGGGAGAAAGGAACTCTCTACACTGTTAGTAGAATGTAAAGTAGTATAACCACTATGAAAATCAGTATGGAGAGTCCTCAAAGAACTATAAATAGAAAGTCCAGTAGACCCAGTTATGCCCCTCTAGGTAGCTTCCTGAAAGTGTTAAAATTTTTCCAAAGTCCTACTGCCAAGATGTGTTTATAGCAGTATAACTCACAGTCACTAAATCTTAGAAATGACTTCTTAGCCCATCAACAAAGGAATGGGTAAAATGTATGGTGTTTATACATAATAGACTGCTATTCAGTAAAAAAAAAAAAAAAAAAAA
>NW_022900913.1:18772441-18783060 GCF_012274545.1 Fukomys damarensis
GGATGGTGTTAAAAAAAAAGACTGCTATTAAATAAAAAAAAAAAAAAAAAAAAGATTACACTTGAGTCATTTGTAGGAAAATGGAGAAACTTGGGTATAAGGTTGAATAAAATCAATCAGACATACAAAGCACACATTCACAATGTTTTTCTTATATGAGGAAGACCCAAAGTAAAAAATACATTATAGAGAAATAAAAAAATGTATGGAAGAAAAGGAAGACAGAAAGGTTGCAAAAGAGAAGGGGACAAAGAGGAGGGAAGAAGTGGGAAAAGGGAGGGATGGTGATTGAAAAAATAATTAAGAAGTGCTGTGCACATAAACCAATCTCCCATGACGAATGTAATCCTTATGTTCTACAAACCTGCAGCACTACAAAAACCTGGGAATTAAAAACTGTGGAAACATAAATTTATGAAAACATGGATACATTATAAGGGATCATTGTCCTCAACCATATGGCAGAACTAGTGATCCAAAGGCATTCTCATTCATGGGTCCTGGGGATCAAACTCAGGTCCTTCTACTTGGGAGGGAGGCAGCAGAACCCCTGAGCTAAATCCCCAGCCCACATTCATGGGTTCTTTAGTTGACATTTTCTACAAAGGAATTGTCTACCACAATCTCCCTTCCTCTATCAAAATTCCTAATGAATTACTGATCTGTTATTATAAATGTATTCCATACTTAGTTTTAATTATTTGTTTTTTCCAATGATAACACTTTTTGTTAAAAAATCCACCTCAATTAATTTAAGGCATGTAACTGGGAAAGATTTTTAGCATCTTAGTGGCTGACACAGTTTGTCAGTCCTTCATTTGAAGACTTAGACAATTTTAATAATTATACTTGCAATGGATTTTAGTAATTAAATTAATAGGTCTGATGTGTCCTTCCGTATTGATTTGAAGTAAGTTTTTTTTGTTGGGATTACCACAGAAATAGTGCTACTTTTTTTGGTGTTTGTTTTTTTTTTCAACTTTTGAACAGGCACAGAGTTTCACTTTCTGTCTTCATCTATTTTCTTCATTTTGTTAAACTGGTTAAATCAGGCGATGAGATCTCCTGATAAAGGTGGTTGGGTTATGCATTAGTTTTTTTTTTTTTTTCATGTTGCAGCGACAAAAATTTATTTGACTTACAATTTGTTTCAGTCCATAACAAGCCGGCTCCAAGGAAAGGATGGCAGGTGTTTCAGAGGAGAAACGACATGGCATGCACAAGGCAGCAAAGGCAACAAGGGGTGTCACCGGCATCTTTCCATACCTTTTATTTTATTCAGGCTACTTAGGGCAGGTAGCACTCACACCCTTAATCCTAGCACTCTTGAGCCTAGCATTGTATCATGAATCAATTTCGGCTTCACACTGTAGGTCAAGCCTATGACCACAGGAGGCTTTGGGGGGACATTTCTACCCAAACCACAACAGGTTAAATATGGGGCTTTCTTCTGCATGGATGTCCTCCTTATGAGTTTCACACTTAGATTCTCCCTAGGCTACCCCATGATGTGCAAGACCATCGATTCCATCTCTGACCCCCTGTGCAAACCCTACTCCCTGCACTATCAATCCCTTAGTCCATCACTGAAACTACACAACTGGTTGCCACCTCCCATAATGTCTAATTTCATTGCTGTGGCCCTGAAGTATGATTATGTTCATGGAGTTTCCTTCAACCTGGGAAGTGGATGTCTAATGTAATGTATCACTAATAGATTTAAAACTGAAATTTTTAGCAAATTAAAAAAAAAGAAAAAGGAGCAATCAAAAAGGAATAGTCTGAAGTTAATCTCTTTTTTTTTTCTGGAAACAACCTGATTATATAGAAAATTCTTAGCAAAAACATATATGTATATAATAAAAATATATATCACACACATTCTAAATATAGTTTACTTTACATGAGACTTGTAGAATTTCCGGATAAATCAACCAAACCTACAAAATACACAATCAAAATATTAAATAATTTGAATTTCTATATGTTAGCATCACAAATTGATTATAAAATATTAAATATTTTACAATAACATTAAGAGCATAAAACACATGAGAAAACCAATGAAGTATATGCATGATCTCTATATTAAAACATGCAAATAACTGTTGAGAGAAGTCTTAATCAGATGAAAAAATTATAGCATGTTTATGGATTGGAAGATGTAGACTCAAGATACATTATATACTTTATGTCTGAGTCCATGTCATAAATACATACAGTGAACCTCTAACTCAAGTGTGAGACCAGGCAAAGGGTACTCTACACAAGTAACAAAGGCCAAATTAAGTTATGACAATGGAGCCCTAATCCTATAGGATTATTGTTAACATAAGAAGAAGCATTAAACTATTGCCTGTTTGTCCCCTTCTCCTTCCTCCATTCATGCACACCAAGGAAAAGGCCATATGATGACGCAGAAGAAAAGTGATCCTCTGCAAGCCAGAAAGAGACCTCGCACCAAAAATGAACTTGAGGCAGCTTGATTAGAGATTTCTAGCTTCCAGAAGAAGGAGAAAATTACTTTCTATTGCTTAAGCAACTAAATCTATAACACTGTGACTTAGCAGTCTGAGCAGACTAATGTCAGTTACTAGTCTCTCTGATTTAATCTGTAGATCCAATGAAATCTAAGTAATAGCCTAATTTGTTTTGTGCCTTCTTGTGGTAAAGGTAAAACAACAGGATATAGAATTATATAAAAAAAAGTCTTAGGGGAAAACCTGGACTTGATGTATATACTTGATTTCAAAATTTACTGCACAGTTAAATTTGTCAAGATAATGTGTTTTTGGAATAGCAGGATATAAATAAATCAATGGGACATGGCAAATCATTCATTATTATATCCTACTGCATTTAGTCTGTTGATTTTTCACCAAGGCATGACAGCACTTCATGAAAACAGGGAAGTTTTTCTGTAAGTTATAAAACTGATTTTTTTATATAAAGGATGGAGAGAGGAATGGGAAAAAAAACTAAGATGTATTACGTGCAAGTACAAATTCCAGATGATGACTATGCCCAATATATATGATGGATTTATTAAGAAATAATAATGTTTTAATAATGCAAAGTAGATATAAGCAAAATATTCAAACATTGTAATGTATTTAAGAATATATTTAAAATGTATTGAGATTCAGGACTACAAATTTCTTTAAGGACAATATAAGAGAATACTTCGATTTAACTAAGTATTTTTTAAGATAATTTTATTCTTCCAAAAAAAAGCAGAAAAGGGCCCAAATATGTTCACTGGAAGAAAGATAGCCTCTTAATAAGTGTTGCTAGAACAACAGGCCTTCTACATGCCAAAGATTAAAACTAGACACATGTCTCTCACTATGCACTAAATTGAAATAAAAATAGATCAAAGATCTAAACATTGAAACAGAAATGCTGAATCTGCTGGAAAGGAGAATAAGTAGAACTCTTGAGGTCATGGGTGTGGGAAATGACTTCATGAGCAAAACCCAGACTGCATGGGAAATAGTGCAAAGAATCAACAACTGGGTTCTCATAAATTTAAAAAGATTTTGCATCTCAAAAAAAAAAAGTTGTTGGGCAAGAAATCTCCAGCAGAGTGAAGAGAAAACCTATAAAATGGGGAAAAAGAATTAGCCAGTAGTCCTCTCGATTAAGGGACTAATATCCAGAACATGCAAAGAATTGAAAAACATGAGATGCCCAAAAATATAAAGACCCAATCCAAAACTTGGCATCTGAACTGAATAGATGCTTCTCAGATGAAGAAATAGAAATGGAGAATAAATATACGAAAAAATATTCAACATCACTGGTCATCTGAGAGATGCAAAATAAAAGTAAGCTGAGATTCCATCACACTCCAGAAAGAATCGCTGTTATGAAGAAAGCAGCCAACAACAAGGGCTCACATGACAGCTGGGAGAATGAAACCCTGCTCTACTATTGGGAGAGTGCAGACTGGTGCAATCACTGTGGAAATCAGTGTGAAGCTTCCTCATAAAATTAGGGTTAGAGATTCCATTTGATCCAGCTAGTCCCTTGCTAGGTATCTTCCCAAAAGAATTAAAAGCATCATACCATGGTAATGCATGTGCACCCCTGTTTGGAGAAGCATAGTTTGTCACAGCTAAATCTCAGAAACAGCCCAAATGCCTGTCACCTAATGAACGGATGAAAAAAAGATGTGGGTTTTTAATACAAGGGAGTACTTCTCAGCCATAAAGAATGATAAACTTGACACATAGCTAAATAAATGCAATTTAAGACTATACTCTTAAGTGAAGTACATACAGTGAAATACAGGCACACATTAGAAATATCACATTGTGTCTCTGGTGTGATAAACTGAAAGAGTAAATAAAGACCTAAATGTATAATAGATAATATGAAATCAGAAGAAAATGTTCAAAATGAAAGGGAAACCATGAAGTGGGTAGGAGGAAAGGAAGGCAAAAGAACAAGATGAAAAAAGAAGGGAAAAAATGAAAAAGAAAGAGCTTTTGCAAATAAAGAAAGGAGAGGGGATTGGGAAAAAAGGAGGAATCAAGATACACCAGGTACGGGTACAAATTCCTTTTGATGAATGTGATTGGCATCTATATTTAAATGATACCTATAAAATTAATTTTAAAAACTAAAGCACCAACCATAAATTTAAAAAGTGGCAAAATATAATTAATCAAAATTCCATTTTTTTGTCAAAATTCAAACCAGGAGTAGAGATCAGCAGCAAAACAAAGCCTCTGTAGGACCTGGAATTGAAACAAATGGAAAACAGTAACTTAAAGACAAAAAAAAGGAACTAGATCTCTGAGAATTGGAAGAGTACTGACAGGAAAGTTCGAAATTATAGAGAAACTGGGCAAATGCAGCAAAATGCAGAGGCTTTTGTGTGTAAGGAAAATCTGGTCCCTCATTAATTTAATCCTTATCCAGCCATTCTATATAGTTGCTATTCCATGTAACATGCTTATAACTGGTTAAGAAAAGTGGGCCAACCACAGAGTTTTATCCAAGTGAGTACACTAGAGTCAGGTTTCCACCTGGTCTCCCTTTATATCTTGAACGTTATCTTTTTATTTTTATTCTTTGTCATTTCCCCCAAAATGTAGTTGAGTGAAAAATCAAAGGACTGCAAAAATATAATAAAAACTTTTTGTACAAAAATAATAGCAGAAAACTTTCCAAATATGGGAAGTAATTCATATACAGATAAGCAAGTCACACAGAATGTGATACAGCCATAACTTCTCCACAGCATATAGCTGTCAAAATTTTAAAAGTCCACTACAAAAACAGAATCTTAAAAGCTGTCAGAGAGAAGCAACAAATTACTTATAAATGTAAATCCATTAGAATTACAGTTGATTTTCCACAGTAATCTTAAAGGTCAGGATGGCTTGGAGTGAAATATTTGAAGCTTTAAAAGAATGCATCTTCAAACCCAAACTGATATGGGATACATCCTATAAAGTTATTTCAAAATTGATAGAGAAATAAGGTATTTCCATGACAAAGAGCACCTTAAGAATTTCACAAACACTGAATGAATGATCCACATAATTCTCAAAGATATCCTCAATATAGAAATAAAGATAACAATGCCAAAAATCCTGGTAGAATGAATAAACAATACAACACAAATGGTTATACAGAAAAGGAATTTTAAAAGCAGAATCAACAACAGGAAAATAGTGATGAGAAGAAAAAGTCAATACCTTTCAGTAATACCTCTCACTGTGAATGGTCTCAACTTCTATCAAAACAAACAGCTCAGCATGCTGAATTAAAAAACAAAACTAAGGGTATGATTATACAGGAAATGGATTTAATCCAAAAAGACACTTAGACACTAAAAATCAAAATACGAAAAACAATGTTCCAAGCAGCCGTAGCACGAAAATAAGAAGGTTTAGCTCTCACATTTTCAAAGAAAGTGAAATTCAAGCCAAACATATTAGAGGTACAGGTATTGGTTAAGGGAACAACTTAATAGGATAACAATTATAAATATATGTATGCACTGAACATTGGTGCATGTGATTCATAAAACAATGACACTGATGAACATAAAAGATTAGATAAACAATAATACAATTAATAAAATTACAGTGGGGGACCTCACTATCACAACTAGATCAACTAGATAAAAAAATCAATAAGAAATATCAGAGTTGAGGCATTTTACAAATGGACTTAATAGCCCTCTACAGAGTGGGTTTTGCAATAACCACAGTATACACATTTTCTCAGTAACACATAGAAGTATCTCCAAAATAGACTACCAACTATCCTTTAAAGCATGCTTAAGAAAATATAAAACAATCAAAATTTTCCCAGGCATATTATGAAACTAGAAACTAATGAAAGCAGAAACCATAGAAATTTTAGAAACACATGGAAACTCAAAGCTAAAATCTTGAATAATTAATGGGTCACAGAAGAAATTAAAAAGGAAATTGGTACCTAAAATCAAATGGTAGTACCAGTACCATATCTATCTATCTATCTATCTATCTATCTATCTATCTATCTATCTATCTATTGATAGTTGAAAGTAGTTTCACAGTGAAAGTAGTTTTAAGAGAAAACTTAATAGTTGTTAATGCCCAAATCAGAAAAACAGAGTAAGCCCAAATAAAGAACCTAATGCTGCACTTTAAATTCCTAGAAAAATAAGAATAATCCACCCCCAAAAGAGAGTACAAAAAAGTAAAATGAAGACCAAAGCAAAAATTGAAGAAATTGCAATAATACCAGTGCTACTCAAGATCTTTAATTAAATTGGAAGGAAAAGAGTATACACAAGTCATTTCTGGAAGATCCAATTATCCTGATTATAAAACCAAACAAGAATGCAAACAAATAAAAAAGGAACTATATATCTATCTTTTTAATTAATACAGATACAGAAATCGTCAACCAGATACTGGTAAACAGAATTCAAAGAATAATCAAAGATCCTATATCATGGAGAAGTAGGCTTCATCCCAGAGATGAAAGGATGGTCCAATATATGCAAATCAATACGTGTAATTCATTGCATAAAAAGAAGCATGACAAAAACTTCTTGAAAAAGAAAAGTCCTTTAAAATAAATCAACATCATTTCATGAGAAAAACCCTGAAGAAAGAAGATATACCCACACTTTATATTAATCAGTTAAAAGCCATTTATGACAAACTGACTGCCAACATTATACTAAATGAAGAAAAACCGAAAGTTTTCCCTCTAAAATCAGGAACAAGATAATGACATCCACTATTAATAGTTCTGGTCAAATTGTGTTAAAATTATTAGCAGGAAAAGACAGGCAACAGGAAGAAATAAATGGGATATTTATAAGGATAGAAGCAGTGTAATTATCATTATTTGCAGATACCATGATTCTTTACAGAGATGATGCTCCCAAATCCAGTAGTAGACTCTTAATGTAGCAGGGTACAAAAATCAATACAAAAATAGCAGCAGAATTCCTGTATACTATTCATGAATCCACTGAGAATGAAACTGAAGACAATATATAATTCACAATAGCACCAGTAATAACTATTTCTTAGGAATTAACTTAAGGAAGTGACAGTCCTCTCTAATGAAAATCACAATACTCTTGAAGAGGATATCAAAAAACATAAAGGTAGCACCTGTTCCTGCATAGGAATAATCACTACCATCAAACTTCCCGTACTTAAGAACTGATACACAAACTTAATACAATCTTTACTCAAAATGTCAATATCGTTCATCATACAGCTGGAGAAAACAACTCCTAAATTCATACACCACCAGAAGAGACCCAGCAAAAATAATAATGGATGTCAAGAGCGAAATGGGAGGCATCATAATTCCTGAGTTGATGTTATGTTACAAGCTGCAGTGATTAAAACAGCATGGTTTTGGCACAAATAGAAAGTCAGGAAAGAAAGAAGGAAGGAGGGAAGGAAGGGAGGGAGGGAGGCAGGAAGGAAAGAACGGGAATAGAATAGTGGATGCAGAAACAAGTCAAATCATATTAAAATATATGATTTTTGACAAGGAACCACAAAAATCCTGGAGGAAAGAGAGCCTCTTTAATAAATGATGGTGGGAAAATTAACAGTCCAAAAGCAGAAGATCGAACCTTGACCCCTATCCCTCACCATGTACTAAATAAAAATAATCAACAAATTAAATATTAAAACACACATATTGAATGTGCTGGAAGACAAAATAGGTAAAAATCTTGAAATCATAGACCTAGGCAAGGATTTTCTCGATAGAAACCCAGTTGCGCAGGAAATAGTACTGAGGATAAACTAAAGTAGTATATCACATTTGAAAGGTTTTCCACAGCAAAGGAAACAATCAACAGAGTGCAGAAATGACTTATAGCATATGAAAAAAATTGCCAGCTTTTCCTCAGAGACAGGACTTCTATCCAGAGTTATATAATGAATTAAAAAATTATACTGCCGTGAATGAAAGACACAATAAAAAAAAATGGGCAAGTGAAATGAACAAAACCTTCCCAGAGGGAGAGTTACAAATGGGCAAAACTACATGAACATTTGTTCAACACCACTGGCCATTAAAGACATGCAAATTACAACAGCACTGAGATTTCATCCCCCTCTGAAAAGAATTGCCATCATTATGGAATCAAACAAGAACAAATGTTCCTGAGGACGTGGGGAAAATTAACGTGTATACATTGATGGTGGGAATGTGAACTAGCACAAGTGGTATGTAAATGGTATGGAGATTGTTCGAAAACTAAATCAAGAAAGTCCACTTAACCCAGGTATTCCACTTATGGTTGTGTTTTGAAAGAGTTGAAGACATCATTCTACAGACGTACATGGCAGTCTGTGTTCACAGCGGAACAACTCAAAATAGCTTAATCGTGGAAATGGCTTCTTTTTCCATCAATGTACAAATCAATAAAGAAAATGTGGTATTTATGTACACTAGAGAATTAGATTGGTATAAAAATGGATAATTTTGAGTTATTTTTAGAAAGATTAAAGTACCTCAAGATCATATTGTGAATTAAATCAGTCACGCTACCATAGATCTCACATGGTTTTCATTTACATGAGACAAAGTGCTATACTGTATAAATAAAAATCAAAATTAAAGGTGGGTTATATAAAATGGAGATAGAATTATTGCAGCAAGAAAGAGACCAAGGGGTAGAGGGAAGAGGGGAGAAGAGGGGGGAGCAGGATAAAAATAAGAATTAAGAGGTATTATCTACAAATACTAATACCCACAATGAATGTAGTCATTGTGGGATGAAAACATTTGCTAGTGAAATAAAAATGTTTTTTGTTTTTCTCTATCATTTGTAGTTCTTTTTCTTTAGGAAAGTCTTTTTTGGTATCGGGGATCAAACTCCAGTCTTTGTGCTTGCAAGGCAGGTGTCAGAACCACTGAGCTAAATCCCTGGAAGGAAATTCTGACCCAGACAGCACTCTCTAGTACATACCCTGAAAACCTGCCTTCTAAATTCAAGTCAAAGTTGTCTGACACAAAATATGCAAATTTTATTTGTTAATTGACTATTGAAAAATTTTATATTAAAGCATTCTTTATGTTTCCGATTTGAATATGCAAAAACTTTGAGGACTATGCAGAAAATACACGATAGTGTGGTTGCTGACATTTTTATCTAATTTGCTTTGGCATAATTTTAAAATTAACACATTGAATTTAAATTTTTGTGAATGATCTGAAATCACTGTTGCTTTTCCAAAGGAATTTATGAGCTGATTGGAGCCATGGTTCTAACTATTGTGAAACCCTGGATTTGAAATTCAATTGGCTTGTAATTTACTTGATCAATTGACTTGTTTCTTACGGAACATTTTTGCTGTTGTTGTTGTTTCATTATGTTTTATTTTGTTTGTTTGTTTTTTGTTCCAGGATTGGAACTCAGGCCCTCGCACTTATGAGGCAGGTGCTGGAACCACTGAGCTAAATCCCAAGCTCTAGACTGTTTTAAAATTAATATGAATGAAGAATGGGAACTATGCCCATTAACTTATTCCTTCATTAAGAGGTTATATACTATTTAAGTCTAATTTTGAATCAGTGTTGTGTTTGGATCTGTGCTGTCTCTCAAAGGTTCATGTGAAGAAAGCTTGGCCCCAGATGGTGGTGTAACAGGGAGCAGATGAAAACTTGTCGAGCTCAGAACTGTTTGGAGGTAGCCTTTGAAGAGTATATTTTTGTTCCTGTGTCCTCCATCCCTCCCCTCTCTCTCTCTTCCTCTGTTCCTCTCTTCCTCTTTCCCCCCACATCCCAAACCCATCTCCTTTCTGGCTTGCATGAGCTAAGCAGCTCTGCTCCATGACTCCTCCTAAACCAGGAAGATGAGCCTTATAAATGTCGCAGAAAAAAAAATATATATATAGCCAAATAACCATAAACTGAACCCTCTGAAACCTTGAACCATGGTAAACCATTCCTATTTTACTTCTTTTTCTTAGGTATTATGTCACTGTGTCAAAAAGCAGACTAAATCAACTAGCAAAAATCCTACTGAAAAGTTTTAGGGGGAAAATATACTCATGAAATTATGGAATCTGTCATAATCACCACTAGGTCATAAGTTGTGAAGTCTCTATATAAGGCAAATATATATATAT
>NW_022900913.1:18783121-18825216 GCF_012274545.1 Fukomys damarensis
TATTATATATAAATATATAAGGCAAATATATTAATATTATTGTGCTTCAATGTTTCTTAATAGATTCACTATGTATTCTAAAGATTGTAGTGATAAAAAGAAGTTCTTTGTAAGAAGTTGGAAAAAGCAAGATATAAGAAATACTAGGAATTTTTTCACTTATGCTAAAAGATTGTTTAAAGCTAAGAGTCACAGGAGTTAACAGTAAGAAAATGCCTCAGAAAAAGGAATAGCTGAAGAGATGTACAAGAAAATATGTACAAGAAAATAAATTAAGTCAGAAGCCAGGAAAGCATTGTTTGGTTTTGAGTCAAGATCAGTATAAAAACAATGAAAAAGTTTGGAAGAAATTACAACTTGGCCCCGACAACAATATTCAAGGTGAGACTTGGTTAGGGCAGAGCAACAGCAAGACAAGATTGGAGATTTATTTCTATACTATGCTGGAAAACATACTTAATGTAGTCTTAAAATTTATTATATTCAATTATTTGAATATAGCACTAGTTTGCTAGGGAAAAATGATGTTATACAATGCTGAGCTGGGAAATCTTTGACAAATCTCTGGATTCCAGAGTCCAAATTTATAGTGTTTTTCATCATTGTGTGGTAGAAGTACCACATCATTCTTAATTTATAACTGCCCCATGCCATTAGCTGACCTGAACATATTATGAAAAAAATAATAATGTCCTCTTATCTCTCTCTTTTTTTTTTTTTTTTGGTACTGTTGATTGAACTCTGGGCCTTGCATTTGTGCGTTAGGCAGCAGAACCACTGAGCTAAATCCTTGGCCCTAATAATGTCCTCTTATCTCTCTCTTTTTTTTTTTTTTTGGTACTGTTGATTGAACTCTGGGCCTTGCATTTGTGCGTTAGGCAGCAGAACCACTGAGCTAAATCCTTGGCCCTAATAATGTCCTCTTATCTCTCTCTTTTTTTTTTTTTTTTGGTACTGTTGATTGAACTCTGGGCCTTGCATTTGTGAGTTAGGCAGCAGAACCACTGAGCTAAATCCTTGGCCCTAATAATGTCCTCTTATTTGCAAGTATAAACTGACTCCACAACATGACTCATTTCTTTATGTTTTACAAACAAAGAAATCATTACAAATCTCACATTCACAAAAGGAGGAGTCAAATGTAACATGTTTCTGGTTCAAAAATCTATGTTGGTATGTAACTTAAGAAACATATGCATAAAAAATTGTCTGATTGACTATAGTAAATCCAGTATTACATTGAACCGCTGCTAGACAAGAAATTAAAGTTAACTTGGAGCTTAGAAAGACACATGAATCTCAAGAGGCAGAAAATAAATGAAGGAAACTAATCTCTATGCATCCAGAATGGTGCTTTTGAAACCTGCCTTTTAAATTCCAGTACTGTATGGAGAATAATATGGAGATTTCTTCAAAAAGTAAAAATAAAGCTACCAATTGATTCAGAAATTCTTTTTGCATACAAATCCAAAAGAAATAAAGTCAGCATTCCTAATAGAACCCTGGAAGTCCTTACTGCAGCATTGCTATAATAGCTAAGATATGAAATCAAACTCAGTGCATAATAACAGATGAATGGATAAAGAAAACGTGGTATATACACAAAGGAATATTTTTAGTCATGAGAATTACATCCCATCATTTGCAACAAAATAGATGAAATGAAGAATATCAAATTCATGCAAATAACTTCATCATGATGAGGCCAAGTATCACATGATCTCTTTCATATGTAAAAACTTAAGAAATGTTGACCTGCATGTAGAATATTATCAGATGTTTGGATAAGTGGATAAAATTAAGCTAGTATTAAAATATCACACAGACACTCTTTAATATGAACAATTGGCACACATAAATCAAAATTAAGTAACAAAGTTTATAATTTTTAAAATGAACCACTGTAAGTGTGCACCTGCAGTAAACTTTGAACTCTTAGAGAGAAAGGTGATAATATACATGGATCTGAGGAACATACAAAACATTGACAGAGTTCAATTCGAGAAAAATATCTGACCCTTCAATTGCATGGGTTTGAATTGTGCATGTTCGTTTACATGTGGATTTTTATTTTGGAGAGTTGTAACAACTTGAAAAAAAAACTCAGAAAAACTGTGTAGCTGAAAAATATTGAAACAATAAAGAAAAGTCAATTGTTTACAATGGCACAAAATTAATATAGATAATAGTCTATTTTATCATTTTCTACCATAGAAATACATATTATTATTATTTAAAATTTATCAAAATTTACACACAAAAACACTGACCATACACAGGGCCATACATTGTTATGAGAACACAAATGGAGGTAAAGATGTGATATTTGCACAAAAATAAGCACAGCACATATTGCACCACTATGATAAGACTGGAACTCCCTCTGTGCTACCAAGGTCAGCACACATGTTGAAAGTACCTGCTTGAAAGTCCTTGGGACAGAATCACGTCTGAGCAAGTGGCTCAGTTGTCCCCTCAATAAACTGCATACAATGGTGGAAAGGGATCTCTTGTGTTCCTCACACATTTTCCACTGCTTATGCCACAAAACATGCAAGAGACGTGTTATCCAGCTCAGTGTGGGTTTCCCAGCAGTATCAGGTTCTTCATAATAGTTAAGTAAGTGGTCAGTGAAAACTTGTACATGAATTTTCTATGTATGTATTGCCATCCTCGACCTCTCCATAGTCAAGGATCAAGTCTAGTTGATATTATATAGCAAAAAAATTAAAAGCATTTAGAAAAAAGTGAAAGATTATGTGGGCTGATGGAAGATGCGGGGGGCTCAGTTTGGGCACAAAAAGAGTAAAGTAAGACAAATCAAAGGGAAGAGTTTCTTTGCAGATGATATTCATGGATGAAACATAACAGAAAGAAAAAGATCTATGTTTTGAGCAATTCTAGAGATAGCAATATCAAGTAGCTGCAAAGAAATAAAAGCCAACCTAAAGAAATTCAATCTTGCTCACAAAACATTCATATAAATGATGAATTCCTGTACTCTTGCATGTGTTTCCCATATAATCTACCTGGAAATAAGTGAACCACACACAAAAAAGTCATTTTTGCAATGATGACAAAAAATGATGAGGTAACAGTCTCTACAATTAGCTACAAGAAGGAAAAGAAAGGCATGAAAATATGTACAAATATGTAAATGTCACTGGAAAATTACGAAAAGTTTGTGTTTAGGCAACAAGACTAAAAACATTGACTCAAGAGTTGAGAAAATTCATTCTAATAAAATTGAAGTTAAATAAACAGGCAGTGGTAAAAAAATATATGAAAAATCAAATGAAACTGAAAAGGTCACATGAAAACATGACAAAAACAAAAACAACAATATTGCGTACAACAAAAATTATAGTACAATTCATCATAAATATAGTAAATTAAAGAACATGAAAGACCAAGAAATACAAACAAAGAGAATTAGAAAGATAAAGTAATAAAGATTTAGAAAAAAAAAGAACAAAGGGAGTTGTTTCCAAGTAGAGAATCAAAATAATGGACAAAAACTTAGAAAATAAAAATGTAAATAATTTACTTCATAAAAGTAACCAGGTAGCAGGTTTAGGAATATACACATAATGAATAGAATGTAATATATAATAAAATATGTTTGCAACTCGTAAAAGCTAAGACTACCATATGGAGTAGTGGTCAAGACTTTTTGTGGAAAAAGTTATTTTAAAAATAATTAAATATTAGGGAAAGAATATAAAACAATAGTTTCCCCAAAGTATGAAGAAAAATCCAGATCAACGCTTAAGACCAAATAAAAAACCTGTATTATTAAGTAATAAAATAGATCACAACTCCTTGTTTCTGCGCACTATATATTCACGTGTGAAAAATGTGCTTTCTATTTTTATGGCCCAGATGTAAGAGATAAACAATTCAAAAACCTAAAACAAAGAGCCATCTTACAATGTCAGTTAAAAGCAGCTACTTATCTTATGTAACTAGAGAGAAAATTGCTATATAAATGAAACTAGAAGAATACAGGGAACGATAAAATAAATACTGGCAGAGAAAAATTCTGATCCATATCTGGAAAGATATGACACTCCTAGCCTTCACAAAAATTTGATGGCTGATTAAAAATATGTAAGCCAGGGCTGGGGATTAAGATCAGTGACACTGAGCCTGCTTTGCAAGCTCAAGGTCCTGAGTTCAATTCCCAGCATATATATATATGCATATATATATGAGTGTGTGTGTGTGTGTGTGTGTGTGTCTATGTCAGTCAAAGGACACTAAGATAAAAATTTAACACTCAAAAAAGAGGTAAATTATCTTTGATAGAGAGGCAAATTATCAACTAATTTCTTAGAACAATAATGCATTTATAAAAATGGAAACAAAAATGATATATGATAAATGAAATGCATTAGTTATGCACAATAGAATATTGCTGTGCTACAAAGTAGGACAAAGTTGAGTCATTTGTAGGAAAATGTATGTCGTTTGAACTCATGTTTAAGTGAAACAAATCCAAAATATATTCAAGCTTAAAAATCGTATGATTTCTCTTGTAAGAAAATCCCACCGTATATATAAATAAATCAAAAATAAAAGAGACAATTTGAATTAGGGAGATAAATCTTTGCCAAATGGAAAGGGGACTAAGAGATGGAGGGAGGAAGGACAGGAGAGAAAACAAAGGAGAAAGAATTAAGCTGTGTCCTGGTCATGTACCAGCTCTCCCTGAGGAATGGATTCATTACGGACAGCAAACATGTACTAACTAAAAGATGAATCAAAACGTTACATCAACAAATATTTACTTCGTAGTAAAGGCTAATGTTTCCGAATTTAATGTGAAATGGAAGAAGCAAATGTGCAGCGAGCAGGAAAATAACTAGGTCTAAACAAACAGGGAACATAGAAGACAATGATAATGAGATTCAGGTGGGAGAAAACTGGCACTAATGATTTCTGTGGTCGTTTTACAGTCCAGAGTCCTGAAAACATTATAAAAGTTGATTTTGATAAACTAATGTGGTATAACATGATTTTCAAATCACAAAAATATCTAAACAAGCAAAAACATGGAATAGCTAAAATAAATTAGTAAACAAAATGATTAAAACCTTGAATTTTTCAAAAAGATAAACTAAATTTTTTTTTTCTTTCTGTGGTACATTTTGGATAATTCTATTCAAGTTTCAAATTCTTTCCATCTGCAATAGCTAACCTACAGATAATTATGTCTCCTGTAATTTCATTAATAACAATTTAGTTCTCAAACCAAGAAGTTGGATTTATGTGTCTTTCATTTATTTAATGACTCTATTTAACATTTTTATCATACACAATACAATTGTTACTACTGTTTTCATACCTTTCCTGATAATATTAACATTTTAAATTTCACTGTGGATTTCAACTGATTGGTTTATTTTTTAACTGAGGTTAATTTTCCTCTTTTCAAGGCCCATATTTTTATTGGCTGTATATTAAAAATTTATTATGAATTGCTGATAGCTTCACTTGCTTTAAGAAATCATAAGCTTTATCAAGGGAATGTTTGTCCTTTGAATATTATTTTAATTTTTTATGTAGAACTAGAGTAGTAGCCTGTACCAATTTTTCCTCCTCGATTCATGGTATTGATATGTAATCAATAATCCATAAGTCTTAGCTTTTTTTTCTGTCTGGCTAATGACACTGACGGAATTATTCTTAGTACTGAATGAACCATGGTTACTGTCTCTTCTGAAGGTTTTAAGGAGGTCTCTTTCCTAGCCTCAGATGGTTTGCATACATGATGACTGAATGGAAGATATGAAAGCATATGTACTTCTCTCTGCAGTGTCTCATCTCTGGTACTTTGCGATGTGTTGGTCACATATGTGAACACAACCCACTTCAAGTTTCCTAGAATCTGACTTGTTATTGACATCATGTTCAGCCTGGGCTCTTCCATTCTATCCTTGTGTCTCAAGGTAGTCAGCTGTGAAAAAAGTTTTGAATCTTATTTGTTTCCTGTCTCTCAGGAAACACTACCTCTGTTGTCAAAGGGGAAGATATGCAAAACTTTTAGATTTTTATGTGATGCATAATGTGGTTGAATGTAACAAAAATTTTGATGTTAAAATAAACATTTTAATCTACAATTTGCATAGATCGTTTGTGAATAGGTTTCAGTGATCACATTTTAAATAGCCACCTAATGATAGATTTTAATTTTTGATTTTCACAGTATATTAACCCAAGCAATTTGCTAACTCTATAGCCCACAGATCATTACATAAACAGCAAGGATGGTGATTATGATTAGTGACCAGGTGTGGTTATTTTTCTAAATATCTTCCTAACCATTCATTGTGCATCTGTTAGTGTTTTCAGCTCATGTATGGGTACCAAAATGCATTCTTATTTTCTCTTCTTAGCTCCCAGTGATAAACTTAATGAAACTTCATAAAAAACTAGATAATCAAAAGAAAATGCTAGACAACAAATGATAGTGCAGTAAACAAGCAAATGAAAACTGTGGTACTGGTGAAAGTGAAATCTGAATTTAAAACATGCAACTGAAGAAGGAATTATGACAGTGTTGGGACTATTATCATTTGAGAGACTTTAGATTTGAGGCGAACAAAACAGTGAACTTATTGTCATACTTAGGAAAGTGGTTGTGAAGAAAAGGACAAAATTTCACAAACTAATGTACATTACCACAAAATATTTCCAATCTCTCTCTCTCCAAAACTTTTAGCTTAGAATGGCATATACAATATCAACATTATATTCTCTTTTGGTTCCTTTCTTTTTTAAAATCAGATTGAAGTAAGGAAAAAAGTTATCCTTGGTCAGAAGCTGAATTGATGCTTTCTGGATTTAGCCCACTACCCACAGTTTAAGAACTAAAAATACAAAGTGAAGAGCTGGACCTAATCACCAAAAAGAAAAAAAAAGCTTGATTAATATTAGGTCATTACAAGATTTGTTTAGCTCAAAAGACAGTAGAAAAAAAAACAAAAAGAAAGTGGCTAATATGAACAGAGCGAAAAGAACAAAACGACAGATGCAGACAGTTCAAATATCTGAATACATTATATGGAAATGTAACTAGCAACCATTACAAAAACTTCTATTACTGAGGTTTCTTGATGTGTATCACATTGAAGTTTCATACAAACGTACATTACGTTTTAAAATTTATTTTATTAAATTTTCAAACTCTTCATTTCAAATCAGAACCACATATATTTTAGTATTATGACTTATGGTGACTCAAATTCTGAAATGTTAAATGTTCCTAACTCTATCTGAAAAATGGCTTCTTCCAGCATGGAGCTGAGAGGTCTAGATCTGCTAGATTACCAGAAAGTTGAGAACAGGATCAAAAATCAAAATAAATGGGCAGGCACCATAATGGCACAATTAGGTCCACTTGAGTGGCAAAATAAATCAAGTTGTATTAGATTTTCAACCAAATTTTAAAAATTATGTGTGTAAATAAAGAGGAGAAAAAATCTCCCTTTCACAAAAGCTCAAATAATTGTAGAAACTACCTTCATTAGTTGGAAAATATTTTCTTGCCCCTTAGTTGTTTGCTCTGCTTTTTGACAGGCTTCTCCAGAGCACAGGAAGGTAAGCAGCAGGAAACCAGAAACCGCAGCCCGTCTTAAAGCTAACAAGGTCGATTCAGCAAGCAGTTTAGGAGGCCTGTGCTCATGCCCTGATCTGACTGAGAACGGAAAGTCACACCTGTGCCTCACTGCACTCATCCTCCAAGGCTCAGAAACTGTGCAACAAGGAAAAAAACTTTAGAAAAACCTCAATTTGAGAGATATTCTACAAAAGAGCTCATGTGGGGGAATCAAAACAGCACACATTTGTGATAGTTTTTTTACCTAAAGAAGTGTAGAGATACAGGTGGGTTAAGAATGCCTAGGGCTTCTGCCAGGATTCCACAAGAGCTAAAGGTTAAGGGAAGATATTATGGGATCCGAATAATGCACAGGGTTTATTTAATAATGTTTACGTATTAGTTCAGCACTTCTGACAAACGCAGTAGTGTAAGGAAAACATTAACTATGCTGAAAAGGGATGTTGTACAGAATCTCTCCAGACTATCCTTACAACTTTTGTATAAGACACAGCAGTCATCAGTGCTTGGAGCTTTTTTCTTTTCTGTCTTGGAGCAGAGTCCGAAGCTTTTGTGCCCACCCCCACATACATTCTTGGTCTCAGACATTCTTTGCTTCAAGGGCTAAAACGTGATCAATGTTCTGTCCTGGGCTTTCGACTCTGCTTTTGACTGTGTATTCAAGGACCAGAATCTGAGCCCATTCATGGTGGTCACTGTCCTTCCGCTCTCATGGCCTTAGTTAAACCACACACACACACAGAAGCTAAATTTGGTGCTAAGTCTATGACGCTTTTTCGGGAACCTCACAGATCACTGGGGTTTATCAGGTATTTTGTAAAGATCCCACTGAAATCTGGAAAATTCAATGATGTAGTTTAAGGTAAAGACCACCCAAAATATAAATTTCTCTTTAGGAATATTGCTAGAAATACCACATTGTTACAACTCAATTTTCCATTTCACAAATGTATTCTAATGTAGACTACCATTTAATATTTGAATTTAAAGTTCTAAATAAATAGTTTTACATAATCTACATTCATCCATACAGTAGATTATTCTATTTTGGTACTGAGGATTTAGTCTGGGGCCTCACGTGTGCTAGACATGGGCAGGACCACTAGGTATATCATTAGCCCAGTACAGTATATTTTTAAATGTGAAAGCAGTGAAATAATTTTGCTAAAGAAGAATCTGAAAAGTTCATATAATATGATATGCATATTATGTATTAGAGTTCTAAGGAGAGAACCAAAGTTTATTAAATATTACTGTATATTTTCCCTTCAATTTTAGTTCTTTTACCTGAAAATTTTCATTCTTTATTTTAAATTTTAATTAAAATTACAAGGAGCTAGGTCATAATTAAATTATTAGCAAAACAATAATAATGCAATTTATAAAAGTAACAATGAGCTAGAGTAATATCTTTTTAAAATTGGATGTAGAAATTTAACTATGTTGGGTAAATATTTATGAATTAATTTTAGCAAATCTTTGAGAGTGTTCCCTCCTGTGAATGTTTCTATAAGAGACAACTGAGAATTTGAGTATATGAACATTACTAAGTATAGAACTCTAATGAGGATATGCAATAATATACATTTCTTTTTACATTTCCTTTACTGAAGAGAACATTATCCTTCAGTACAATGGGGACAAAATTTAATTCTGCTTATATTATATATTGTGTTCAAAAAGCAAATGAGAGGACTGTATTAGGAATTCATAAATAATAATTTCCCATGTGTCTTGGTCATTATGCATACACCTGGTATTGATAACTTATAATGTGATACTTTCCCAGGAGCAAAATTAGAGTTTTAATAAAATGAGATTTAATATATTTTTCATTTACAAAGAGCTTTGTCAAGTTTCTGTAAAATGTCATTGACTTAATTTTCACATAATATTCATTCTTAAATCACTACAGTTTTACAAAGTTTGGCAATTGAAAATGATTACTGAAATATTTAAGGTTTTTCTTTGAAATTAGAATATTTCCAAATAATGCATTTTATGTACTTACATTGACACCGAGGCATTTCTTTGTCATATTTTTGTTATCGAACTCTTTCCCCTCTATTTCTGTGAATAAACCTAGAGAAACAATTGTCCTCAAACCATTGCATCAATATTTTTTAAGAAAAAGTAGTCTAGGGCACAACTTAGTAAATCAAGAGGAGAAATCAAAAGTGAAGGGGTGGACTTCTAAAACCTCTTGTACAGGGCTGGGGATTTAGCTCAGTAGTTCCACCGCCTGCCATGTAAGCATAAGGACCTGAGTTCGACCCCTTTTACCAAAAAATAAATAATTAAATGATTAAACCTGTTATACACTGTGCAAAGTACAATACAGTACATTTTTGCAGGAAGTATATGTTAGTGTTTTGAGAAGGTAGCAAAGTGAACAAGTAATACATATGCATAAAAAATTGATAACTGACAAAACGTTATACAACTAACTTTACAGAAGAATGTAGTATAATCACTTTCCCAAAAAGATGTTAAAGTAGGGTACTTATGGTTACTGTTTATAAATTAGCATCCCATAGTTAATACCATGCATCATGATACTTGAGTATACATTTTCTTGTTTTGTGCACTATAATAAGGAATTTTTTTTTATAAAAAATTGATAACTGACAAAACGTTATACAACTAACTTTACAGAAGAATGTAGTATAATCACTTTCCCAAAAAGATGTTAAAGTAGGGTACTTATGGTTACTGTTTATAAATTAGCATCCCATAGTTAATACCATGCATCATGATACTTGAGTATACATTTTCTTGTTTTGTGCACTATAATAAGGAATTTTTTTTTTATTGAGTTTATTGGTACATTTAGGGATACAGTACAGTTACATTCATTGTTGGGATCATGTACCTTTACATGGCAAGTCTTGATTCTCATTTTTTTCCCCTTACCTCTGCCCTCCCTTCACCCCCTCCTCCCCTCCCCATCTACAAACACTTTATTTTCATCTTTTCATTCTCTCACATTTTTTTCTTTTCCCTTTTTGTTCTTCCCCTACGTATCACACCTTCCCTACACCTTTAGCTCCTTTCCTCCCATTTCTAAAAACAGGAGAGTCCATGATTACCATCTGCCTCTGGAGAGCTAGAGGATCCAGTAGCTGCCCAGCCTAAGAGGCAGGAAGCCACAGAACAAGAAGAATCAAGAACGCTACACCAGGCACACAAAGAAAGCCTGGAAGCACCCCTGAGAGTCACTGGTATGACCCTGCACTGGAAACCATAGAGTCTGCTGTGCACACCAGTCGGCAGCCCCCAGTGATAACCTCGATCTGGCAGAATGGAGCTCCCAAAAGTCACAGCAGCCCTCATCCTTCTTTCTATTTCACTTCACCCCTGCAATATTGTGGGTCCTCATGATTAGGTTTTCTCGCCCCTGGGCCAGTCATCTCTGGAAATGCTCCACATACCTATGCAGAAGTGCAGGTTAATAATCTGCTAGAGGATTATTTTTTTTTTCTCATTGAGTTTGTTGGTACGTTTTAGGTATACAATAAGTACAGTCACATTCATCATTGGGATCTTATACCTCTACATGAGAGGTCTTGGTTCTCATTTTTTCCCCTTGTCCCTGTCCTCCCTTCACCTCTCCTCCCCTCCCCATTTACAAGCACTTTATTTCCATTTTTTCATTTTCTCATATTTTTTCCCTTATTACCTTTCCCCTGCCCTTCCCACTTTCCCTACACCTTTAGCACTTTTCGTCCTATTTCACATTGTCCATTACATCATTAGGATCCTATGGAAATCAATATGGAGATACCTCAAAGAGCTGGGACTAGAGGTGCCATTTGACCCAGCCATCCTTCTGCTGGGTATCTTTCCAAAAGAATTAAAGAGTCATATCACAGTGATATATGCACACTTATGTTTATAGCGGCACAGTTTGCAATAGTTAAAACTTGGAAACAGCCTATCTGACCATCTGTTGGAAACTGGATAAAGAAGATGTGGTTTTTCTATAAAATGGAATACTACTCAGCCATAAAGAATGAGAAATTAGAGTCATTCATAGGAAAATGGATATATTGAGGATATACTCCTAAGTTAAATAAATAAGTCACACATGTGTAAATAGCGAATAGTTTCTCTGCTGCGAATGAACTATAGTAGCACATAAGATCCCAGGGGGTTATTAATCCACACAAGTTGCCATGTCATGACCACAGTCACATTTACCCATCTGCAAATATTGTATATCATTTATTATATTCAACATTATGTGCAGTACATAAATGGCGTTTATTTCTCTAATCCAACTGAAAATTTGCACCCTTTGATCAAAATCTTTGCTTTCTTTATCCACCCCTCCCCACATTCTACGGTAAATAGTCTTCTATTTCTTACTTTTATGAGTTCAACTATTATAAATGCCACATGTAGATGAGATCATAGTCTTTCTGTGCCTAGCTTATTTTATGTCATCATTATGTTCTCCATGTTTGCCTATGTTGTCCAAATGACAGCATCTTACTGTTTTCTAAGGCTATTCAGTGGTACAGTTTTACCTATTCATCTGATAGTTAAGTCGCTTCTGTATCTTACTGTTGTTAATAAAGTTGTAATGAGCTTGAGTGAAGCTATCTCCACAGCATACAAATGTCCCTTCTTTTGGCTCTATCCCCGTCAGTAGTATTACTGGGTAACACATAATGATATTTTCAATATTCTGAGGAGGATTCATAGTATTTTCAGTAGTAACTGTATCAACCTATGTTCTTGTGAGTACCTCACAAGATTTTATTTTTCTCCACACCTGTAACTACAAGTGTTATCTTTTGTCTTGTTAATAACAGTCGATCATACCGTTGTGAGACAATATCTTACTGTGTCGTTCATTTGCATCTTTCTTATGAGCTGTGATCGATCATGAGTAGGTTTTCAGTGGGCCATCTTTTTTGCGGGGGAACCCAGGATCCAACTCAGGTCTTTGAGCTTGCATCACAGGCAGTGGCACCAGTGAGCTAAATCCCCGGCCCTTATACATTCTTTGACAAAGAAGATTTATGTCTCCTGATATTCTTTGCCTACTTTCTGATGGGGTATTTTTTTTTCGGCCATTACTCTTGAATTATATACATTTATTATATATTAGTTCATTATCAGATGTATGGTTTTCAAATTTTCCTTCAAAATTTTGGCTGCCTAATCATTCTATTAATTGTTTCCCCTTCTTTACATAAATATTTTAATTTGGTGCAGTATCTTTTTTTTTTTTGGCTCTAATTACATGTGTATTTGGAGTCATAGTCAAGAAATGTTTGCCCAGGCCAATATTTTATTTTAGAAATTTCTCTCTGGACTTTCTTCTAGTAGTCTTACAGATGTAGGCCTTATAAATCATTTATTCTATATTAATCAATTGTTTAATATGCTGTGCAAGAAGATATCATTTTAATTTTCTGTGAGTAAGAATGTCTAATTTTCTCAAGAACATTTAGGGAACATATCGTCCTTTTTCCATTGTGAATTCTCAGCACCTATGTCAAAATCAATTGGCCACAAATGTGTAAATTTATTTTTGAGCTCTCTGTCATGATCTACTGCTCAATATGTCTGTTTGCTTCCCAATATCATGCTACTTAGATTACTACAGTTTTGTAGAATACCTTGAAATCAAATATTGTGATAACTGCATCTTTATTATTTTTGCTTGGAACTGTTTTGGCCATTCAAAGTCTTTTGCAGTCCCATATAAATTTTATATTTTCTACATTCCGTGAAAAATTGGATTTGCACTGAATCTGTAGATTTCTTTTGATAGTGTGAATATTTTAACAACATTGTCTTCCAATCCATGAACACATAAAAATTTTCCACTTATTTATGCCATCTAAATTTCTTTAATCAGTGATTTATAGTTTTCAGAATACAGACCTTTCACCTCCTTGGTTACATTTACTCTGAAGAGTTTACTAACTTGATACAATTGTAAATGATTTGATTTTTCTTAATTTTTTTCAGATATGTATTTTTTAAGTAAAGAAAATGTACTGATTTATGTGATGATTTTATAACCTACAGTTTTACTGAATTTATCAGTTCTAAGAGTTATTTTGTGTGGACTCTTTAGGTATTTCTATCAATAAGATAAAGTCATCAAAAGCAATTTCACTTCTTCCTTACCGAATTAGATATCCTTTGTTTCTTTTTCTTGATTAACTATTCTGGCCAGAATTACTGCTAGCAGTGAATTGAGTAAAAGTTATTAGAATTCTCACCTCAGATCTTGTTCCTGGGAAAAAGATCACTTTTCAGGGGAAAAAAATATCACTTTTCAGAATTTACATAGATGTTAATGGTGGAATTTTCATACGTGGCCATTAGAGTTTCAAAATAATCCCTTCCATGTCTTACTTTTGAGATTTTCTCTTTGTTATGAATAGATATTAAATTTTGTCAAATTCTTATTCTTCAATCATACATTTTTATCTTTTGTGATGTTAATATTGTGTAGAACAATGTTTTTATTTTTTAAATTCAATTAATTTTATTGGTACATTTAAGGTATAGAATATAATGAAGGGAGGGCAGGTGTAGAACAATTATTGTTTCTCATAAGTTAAATCATCTTTGTATTTAAGTTTAAACATCGTTTGATCAAGAATGAATATTTTTCATGTATTCTGGAATGTTTTTTAAAAATATTTTGTTGGGGACATTTTCATCTATGTTAATCAGGGATACTGGTCTATAATTTTCTGGGTAATGTTTGCCTCATACAATGAATTTAGAAGTATTTCCTCATGTCAATTTTTGAAGAATTTTAGAATTATTGATAATAGTTCTTTGTTTAGGAGAATTTCTCTGGGAAGCCATTTGTTTCTAGACTTTCTTTGATGGGAAATTTTTAATGGATTCATTCTTACAGAGTATTGCTCTGACCACATATTTTTTCTGTCTTAGCCTTAGCAGGCTGGGCATTTTCAAGAATTGTCAATTTCTTCAAGGTTAACTAACTTGTTGAGGTACACATCTTCATAGCAACTTATTTTGACCCTTTGAATTTTTGTTGTGTTACTTGTATTTTATATTTTGTTTCTACTTCTAATTATTTGAATATTTTTTAATTTATTATATCTATAGGCTAAAGGATTGTCAGGTTTATATTTGCAAGAGTAAAGCTTTTGTTTCACTGATATCTTTTATTTTCTTCTTTTTTTGTTTGTTTATTGCAGTTTTTACGATTTTGTCTTCTATGGATTTTGGGCATGGTGTGTATTTTTCCATTTATTGGGGTATAATTTAAAAATCTTTGTTAGAACTCTTTCTGTCCTTCTGATGTGGACCTTAATTGCTATAAATTTCCTTCTTTGAATTACATCTGTTGTATCCTGTAAGTTTCAGTATATTGTTTCTATTTCCATTTATCTCGTGATTTTTTTAAATTTCCCATTTATTTTTTGCACCATATTTGTTCAGGAGCATATCAATTAATTTCTACATATTTATGACTTCTAAAATTTTCTAACATTATTGATTTTTAGTTTTACCCCATTATATTCACCAAAGCTGCTGCACATAATTACAAGCACAACGCATTTGTTAAGACTTTATTTCTGGCACAGCATATAAGCTATCTAGGAGAATATTTCATGTGTACTTGGAAAGAATGGGTAATATGTTGATGTTGGATTCAACATAGTCTGCTTATGTTCTAGGTCCAGTTGATTTAAAATATTGTTCAAGTTCACCATCACGAAAAGATTTTATTTCCAAAAAATTAAGAATTTTTTTGTTGCAGTCAACTTTTGAGATTTGAGCCTTCAATTAAAAATGTTAATAGGATATCTATCTTGCATTACTTTGCAAGTGAAAATGAATAATAAAACTGTACATAAGACTGACATTTAATACCAATTCTAAATCATCACTGAAACATGATACAACTATAATGTTAGAATGTTAAAATGGTTAAACCAGTGTTATGTGATGATGTGAATGTTAACTTGAACTAGTGTGGCTTCTCTAAGTGATCACAGACATTAGATACACTTTCAATTTCATAGACTCTGTAATCTGCAAACCCATTATTGGGATTGTCGTATTCTGCTATGCACATCTGAAATATATACCTCAAGGCTTTCCTGAATACCACTTTTTAAAAAGATGCTATGAATACTACTTTATTAAGAAAAAATTGCTATAGTAAGATTTCAGAATACAGCTATATTTTCCCTATATAAGTACTGGCTAAATTTTCACTGCATTCAGAGTTATACACATTGTATATACATTTAAACGTAAAGACAAGTAGCTTGCCTGAAAAACATTATCGGGGTTCTGCAGGGTGTGCCTCCCCGGTAAAATGCTTCGTTAACATCTACTTCATTGTTACTATAAAAGTCATTGAAGACTCTGACTCATGTTCTCTTTTTATGCCATCTTTTTACTTCAGGTAAACTATTTTTTTTTTCATCTAGATGTATAGTCATCGGGAAGATATTTGTAATCATTCAATCTTTATAACAAGGTAATCTAAAGAAATCTGGCAAGATCTACTTTATGATCCTGATTTATTTCCTTCCAGTAAATTACCTACTACATTTTGGCTGCATATATTTTGTGGCTGGAGTTGACAGGATTCAATTTTGAAATGACTACATCCCAAAAGCCCTGATTCCCTAACTACTGTCCTACCAACACATTCAATAATGAATGAGCTTTTTAATGTTTTGAATGTAGGTTTCTTTGTTATATTTGCATAAGGTTTTAAAACCGGGAGAATTTTAGATTCAAAATTAGTCACATTTTAGTAATAAAAACATCCAAAACTGTATTTTCTACTCTCTGAATTTTCTTAAAATGTAGTTTGCTTGTTTGTTTGTTTGTTTGTTTGCTATTTTTTCAACTGGTCATTGAATATCTGTTTCATTCTAGGAAAAATCCAAACGTAAGCCAGGCATGGTGGCACACATCTGTAATCCTGGCACTCAGAAGGCTAATGCAGCAGGATCACTGTGAGTTTGAGACCAGCCTGGGCTGCATAGTTCCAGGTCAGTCTCAACTGCATAGTGAGACCCTGTCTCAAAAAACCAATAAAAAAATAAATAAATAAGTAAATTAAATTTTTTAAAAATCCAAAGGTAAAACTCTATCTTAGCTCCAGTCATTCTTTTCAGATCTCTGCTCAGCTGATTTCATAGTGTTCAAACGTTTCAGGTGAAAAATGGCAAAGGACCATGTATTGGGCACAGTTAGTAGTTCTGGATTTTTGGATGTTGAAATTTTTGGGAATCTCCGAAGTTCACTTTGAAGAAATTATGTGAGATCTTTCCTGAAGATACTCAGGTGATCAGTTCTTTATAAAGCACAGTCAATCAAAGAACCTTTCTATAAAAGGTATACTGACAGTAGTTAAAAGTAGGTTCATATAAGGCAAATTTCAAAATTATTTTTGGGGTTTCTGGGGGGTTGATTTGTTTTGTCTGGCTTCAGTGAAGATGTCTATTTATTTATTCATCATTTATTTATACGTTTCAGGTATACATAATGATGACATTCATCGTATGGAATTTGTACCTGTATATGATATATCTTGCTGTTTCTTTTTCCTATTACCCCTTCCCTTGGACCCCATTTCCCTTTCTTATGTACAAAATTGTTTTATTTCTACTTTTTTTTCAGGTACCAAGGAATGGAACATGGGGATATTTTGCACCTATTTTTCTGTTCTTGATTTTTGGATTTTCAGCTGTGTTTTAGAAAAAAAAGAAAAGCCTCTAACTCTCTGTTACCTTTATTTTTTGTGTGTTTCCTCTGCTAAAGTAGGACGTTTATGAATGGAGAAATTACATATTACCCACTATGTACAGAGTAACAACACAGTTCCTACTTGGTCCTCTGGAAATGCCCTGAGACAATAATTATTTCAGGCACAGTGGTCACAGCCCACAGGCTACAGGGAAGGAGGCCTGAGGAAGAAGACCGCTATGTGCATTAAAGCAGGAGAGAAGTTCTTGATAGAAGTCCAAGCTGCAAAAAGCAAATATCGATGGCAACTCTGAAGAAAAGAAAGGAGATCATAACTGATGGCAGTCCAGGAACTCAAACTTATAAAGAAGGAAAATTAAGATTGCATTTTTAAGAGAAATGGAAAAATTCTGACAAATGCTCGAAAATATCTTCTCGTCTTAAAGCTGTTGATCTCAACAATGGGAAAATTCTATGAAGGTCTGTCTTGCACATTGTCGATTGCTTAGTAGCAGTCCTGTCCAATACCAATAACACACACACGCGCACGTACACACACACACACCCCAAGATTCAAAAAACAAACACCCCCAGGCTGATAAAAAATCATTCTCAGAACCCTAATTCAGAAAATTCTGAGTTCATCACACTCAATTATGAAGTGGAGGCAAATGAGAAAGAACTGAAAGAATAGGGGTGAGATGGATGGGCAAAATATATGACCCATCCCATCACCTGGGTTTAAAGTAAAAAAACTGTGAAGTGAAGTCCTTAAAAAACAAATTACTAGCTAGATGCATGTACAAACAAGAGCCGCTATTCCAAATTGACAAAGCATGTCAGGAGCCAGTGTTTCCCTTTGCTATTCGCGATGGAGGATGCATGCTGATCTTGGGTTATGTATTGCACAAGGATAAACTATTGCTAGGGTGTGCAGGATGATGTTCCTTAGGGTAAAATGGGACCTAAGGGAAGTATCAGAACAACATTGTAACTACTATTGTATTCTTAAATTACTAACATGCAAAACTACGATTTCTCAATTAATCCTTTAAAGCTGTTTTTGAAGAGAACTATAATTTAAGAATGTGATGAAATGGAAATAAAGTTTTTGTAAATAGAGAAAGTTGAAGGGGGTGAAGGAGGGCAGGGATAAGGGGAAAAAAATGAGAACCAAGATAGTCACTTAAGGGTGCAAGATCCAAATGATAAGTGTAACTGTACTGTATACTTTAAACGTACGAATAAATTCAATGTGAAAATATATGAGTTTAAGAAATAGGTGAACATGGTATCAATTTTTTCAAGAATGCTAAACAAGTTAGAATTTGATAGAAGTTATGGTTTGAAAACTCACCTGACACACATATTCTATGCTAAGAGAAGGATATTAGTGAGTTATTATTTATTCATGTTAACCAAAAACCCTCAAAATCTGTTCTGTCTCTGGATGGGAATGTTGTCCTTTAGTCGTGAAGATATATATCTCCATAGAAAACAATTGCTTTACTTCTTGAAATGAATTGTTCTACTACGCTGACTCAGAATTAGATTTATTTTTGCCATTTTATGTTCCTAATTGTTTGGTACTTTAGGATTTTTCTCAACTACTGGTTTTCCTTAAAATCTATTTTTATATGTTTTTCACAGCTTGAAACTAATTATTATGCAAAATGCAAATTTTTTGCAATAAATAGTCATTAATTGCTTGGAACTGTGCCTTTATTAGAGTTCACAGTGAACTAGGCACAATAGGGTTTGATTTTATTATTTCTTTTGCAATTGAAGATATAGAAACTGATAAATTTGAAATTACTTCTTCAGGGCAATTGTTTCAGGAAACAGCATAGTCTGATTACAAACTACATATAAAGATAGCAAGGTAATAAAATAAGTTCGCAATCAAAATGTTTCTCAAATCTTTTACTGGCAAAATTAAAAAATATGAAACTTCGGTAATACGAAGGCAAAGGTCAAAGTAGGTTATTGGAAACTTGAATTTGTAAGCCTGTGATTTAGAAGGTGAGGGAAGGGGACAAATGTACCGAAAGTCTCTGTGTGTTGCTATTCATACAGGATATTTTGCTTAACTCATGGAAAATAGAATTTACGCTGGATATAATTTGCTTTGAACTCATTTTGCTGACTGATTTTAAGGAAATCTCTTCTTGGTCTTTGAGAGCTGAGCAGACTGACTGACATTTTAATGGAGTCATGGCAGTTACATGTATCCACAATCTCTGTCTCCTTTTCTCGTTTCTTCCTTTTATTCCTTCTTTTTTTTTTCTAAAAGAGTTTGAAAATACAGTACACTTTACATTCAAACATAATAGCATTGCTAAGAGTGAATACATATGTGTTTACTGGAAGAGTCATAATTTTTATTTGTTTCTCAGAAAATGAGGGTCAAGAGGAAGCTTCGAAAGAGAAGTAGTGGCAAATCAAGGCTTCATCTTATGTCTCTTGTCAATTATATACTTTTCCAGATTGCGCTCAGTTTTCACTTCATAGCCAACGATACATTCAGTCTGAGAGATTACACTCACTCTGTCTAGGTCTTAGATGCCAGTTGTTTGGATGTTTTTCTCTCCCTCCACACTCTGCTGACCCTATGAGTATTGTCCACAGCTCCATTGCCTGTTCTGAGCTCCTGAACATCCCCCACTACAACAGATGTCTCTATCTCAACATAGGTCATCACTGCAACACACTCTGTGCCTCTCTCTAAACCACGCCGGACACAGAAAGACTCAGCTTCAATGCCTGTTTCACAGAAAGTAAAGCTGAAAGAAAAAATTCTGAAAGAAAAAAACAAACAACCACATAGCAAATTTACTAAAATGGCATTTGAAAGGGATTTTAGGTTTTTTTGGACTTTATGACTAAAATGTATCTTAATTTCAACTCATTAAAATGAGTGTTTTAAAATTCTTTGTATATGAAAATAGGAATTTAAATTGTTTAATTATTGAATGTATTTGGCACAATATTATACTCTAGTATTGACAAAACATCTTAAAATATTTAGTTTCTAGTCTATTATTGGAATGAACTACAGAATCTATAAAATAAACTTGAGACAAGTAATAAAACATAGATATCTGTGCCCTTATGATTAGGTTCAGAAAATCTATTTATAGCTGAGAACTGATGTATAATAGCTCAGCATGTACTGTATAGAAAAGAACTAGTGTGAAATCCATAAGTTCCCTGTGTCTATAGGTTTATTAAAGAGTTTTATGCTTTTCTTTTATAAAGGAGGGCAGAAAGAATAAAACTTAAGCTGCACATCAAGATGTATGTATAAATTAAGAATTTGAAGTCTTAATTGTCCACATTGATTTAAAATTCTAGACTAATTTTCTCTGTCAAAGAGACAAGTGGCACCAGGTGGCCAGGGCAATTCAATTCAATATGACTAGTTAATTCAATCTGCTAAACAGTTATTAAGCTCTACTCTAAGAGATATAGACAGAAATATGAAGTAAATTTCTTGATTACAGTACTGACATTCTGCAGGTGATGAAAAGAGAAAAGCAATAGGTATGATATCATGTGGTGTATATAATGCAGTGAGAGGTCAGTTTACCAACTTTATTAACTCCTCATTTAGGACTAAATGAAGGGAAACAGATGGAAATAGCTCAGACAAATGCTATGTCCAGCAAGAACCAAACGAAACTATTTCTAGTTTCTATGCTTGTGATTTCTGTTATCACATTTTTATGGTTGTTTTCATAACTGAAAGATTTCTTGCTGCAAAATCCATAAAATTAACCTTCAGACTGCATTCTCAAATCATTTAATCAGGGAGTATTGTGATAATACTGCTATTTCTTACAATTTGCTAAGATTGGCGTAGGTTTTTGTTTCTTTACCTTGATCTTCGTAGCCAATATATTTCATTTTTAATGTCATCCCTTCCATATTACCAGTTATTTTAAAGAGACAATAAGAATTGGAATATGACAAAACCTACTGGGTTTTAAAAAGACTGAAAATAGCTGGGCATGGTGGTGCACACTTGCAATCCCAGTGAACGGAGGTTGAGACAGGAAGATCACCATGAGCTCAAGGCCGGCCTAGGGTACTTAGTGAATTGAAGGGCAGCCTGAATTACACAGAGACACTGTTTCAAAAAGCAAACAAACCAATAAAATCAATGAAAACATATTCTCTGAAAAATGGGTTTTCTTGAAAAATAAAAACTGAGCACAATTGTAATAAATAGCACTCTTTCCTTTCCACCCCATATTGCAATAAGTAAATAACTTTTACTGGCTTAATTTACTTTATACAATGGCACCCATGTTGTTAATTAAGAAAAATAAAGAATTCAAATATCTGCAAAATATGTTACTCTAAATGAACAAGATTTTTGCTTATGAGTTTTTAATAGCATTTGCTATTTTGTACTGTAAAGTGATGAAAATATATTTTATACATATACATATATCTTCTCTTCCTCACTGAACTTAAAAGTACACACACATATACATGTAGCTATTTATATGATGTGGTAAGATATAGCTTTGATTGCTTTCTAAGTATAAATTCAAAAACTGCAATTTTAATACCTATTTGATACATGAGTTATAGGGCAGAGTTAATATAATAAATGAGCTCTTGCATGTAATATGTTGTATTTAGCCCATTGTTTTTCAAACTAAAATTATACTACATAAAAAAATCCTTTGGAGTTGTTTAAAGAATCAAATTTATAAGAACCATACTCCTAAAGACCTTGAGCTTTCCTTACTAAACACATAAAATAAGGACACAAATATTTACCTGTGATAGACTTACCTTGCCCACATACTGATAATCAGATCCTGTGTACTCCTCCAGTAAGAAAAATTGATTCCACATCCAGCCACGTTTTTGACGATGCAGAATTTTTCCATCATTCCTCGGTCCACGTGTGCCTAAAATCCTTCTCTGAGGCTCAGGAGTCCTTCTGAACATTATCTCTGGAGAACACAAATGTGGCAGCCATACCCAGAGTAGAAAGAGTCTCAAAAATTGGTATATTGTCATAGTTCACCTTGTAGCAAATCCCAACGTGGATGAAGAGGAAGTAGTCCTACTTTACCAGATTGGATTTTACAGTGTTTCAGCTGGTTTCCAGCATTTCATCAGTGATTTGTACATCTTTCCACAAGCTTCAAACAATAAACAAACAAACAACAAATAAAAAGTCAGTTGACAACATTATGACTCTTACTCATCAATTTAAATTTAACATGTCAATGATTTGCTAATAATAGCAATCAAAACATTTTTTTCTATTTTTAATACGATTGGTCTGCCAAAACATTTCTTGTTTCATGAAGTATGTACAATTTGTAAAATACAACTGCAAATAATTTCAAACAAATTCTAAAGTAGAACCATAATTACATTTTCATTTTTCTTTTGCTATTTTAAAAGTTTTCAAGAATTATAATTATTATATAGTGGAAAGATGGACTTTATTTTGCATAAAATTTCCAGTGTAATTTAACGTAAATTAAAACTTTGAAAATAAAATACGGATGCAAAAAACAACAGGAGTCACACATTACTTATGAAACACCACGATATTAAGTTTTGGGTTTTGTAAATAGTGCCACGGTTTCTTCAAATATAGCCTTATGTATATAGGTCAAAGTAAAACCAGAAAAAGAACAAAACACATAAAAAGCAGCAATGCTTCAGTTGATGGACTCTCCTCTCTTTTTCAGGAAGTCTGTGGGATACTGGGGTTTTCCTAGAACACAGAAGAGTTCACTACTAGAGCGAATCAATCTGTAAAGTAATGAAGACCAGTGGGCAGGAAGACTTCATCATGTCCCAGCTGTACCGTGCACTTCTAACCAGTGCACTGCCACCACCCTGCTCTAGAAATCTATGAAGCCCAGGGGCTCAGGGTGGCAATTATCTATTCACTATTCTCTACCCTGCTCCAGTATTTTCTCAACAAAATCTCCAACATAATTTCATTAAAATGTGAGGTAGGGAAGTCCCTTCACTGTACAGAACACTCTTCGGGCTTCTGATCTCAATTTGACTAAAAACCAAAGTCTACTCCAAAATACGGCACTGTGCTTCGAACCACCTGTCGCTTTTCCGAACTGTTTCACTTGATTTCTTCACCTCAGCTTCCACCTGATTCTTCTTCTCCCACAAGGTCCTTGCTTCACCCCGCAGCACAGCGCACGTGCTTCTTTCCTTAAGCAGGACCTTTCTACTTTTCTCCTGTATCTGAAAGGCTTTTCTTTCAAGAGCCGCTTGGAGCCCCTGCATCCTTCAGGTCTTGCTGAAGTACTTTTCATACACGGCATGCACGTCATACATTATCATGTATATTCTGCCACTCTACTAGTCTCTTGAAGGAAGAGAATTTAGGCTATTTTCTACTGTTGCATTCATTGAACCTAGCACAGAATGTTGCATATGTTAGATATTCAATAGCTAATTTAAAAGAATGAATAAGTGAATTATATGTATTATAAATTCATGTCAAAAACTACCATTACCTGTTCTGTATCTAAACACTCAAGTATGTATGTACAGAAAAGCCATTATAATTGCTTGTATCCTCATTTATCTTATTGTTGGATTATTTTTATTTTAAAATTTTGTGTGGATTTTTAAATATGTCTAAAATGAGTAGACTTTATTTTGCATTGGTCACAAAAAATGGTTTGGAAACTAAAAAGATTGGATTGCATTTGTCTTATAAAATATATCATTCCAAGTGTTCTGGTGTTTATATTTATGCTTTCCTCCACAATTATTTGTTAACAATCTGTTTACTTTTTCCTTTATTATTAAAAAAATTGAAATGCTAATGTAAATGGGCTTTAGAAATATGATTAACAGCAAAACATTTCCCTTAAATATATTAAATGACAGTGGAGCTTTACATAGCATATGAAGTCATACACCTTGATAGATGCAAACTCGATTAAAATATATCATGTAAAATATACCATGTGAAATTAAATATATCATGTAAATATATCATGTAAAATATAACATATATAAAATATATCATATATTAAAATATTGCATGAAATACTCTACTTGAAGTTTAGCAATTATCTGATGCACAGAATTATTTTAAATTCCAAAGCACTGACTTTACACAAAATGATTAGATTTTAAGAGGTATAAACATTTATCAAACACACTTTGTCATTTTTATGCATCAGGATATAATACATGGTATTTTCTAGAAACTTACACTGTTTCTAAAAGAAGTGCTTGTCTAATTGAGTTTTTACTGTCTTTAAAAAAGTAGTAAAATTTATTGAAATAAATCACTCATTTCATATTTTTCTGTTCTTTTAATCTACTAGCAACTACATTTTATATCAGTGATCACTTCTAAAAAAAAGACATACTTTCTAGTAATTTAAAAGTTAAAGCATCAGTATTTGGGGAAGAAATAAATGGGAACTGTTTTTTAAAAATTTGTCAATAAGTAATTGGAGCTCCACCTTATGATTGAGAGCATTCTTTTTGTCTATGCTGTTTTCAATTGTTCAATAACAAAATAACTAATGAATTTTAACACAATGCATAGTTTGAAATAATCAAAATATATTTAAATTGTATTTTGCATAAAAACTATTTCACACAAACATTACGTAAAAATAGAACGTTACATTAAGCCATAACTTAATTTGCCCAAAGTAATTTTCCCTGAAATAATCTACAAAGTTAGGAGCCTATATGTAGACATTTCAAAACATTGCTTATTTATTATCAGTGCTAATTAAAGTTATAGAACATCTTTGACATTTATGCTTAACTCAGTACAATTATGAGATGCTTACTTGATACATTTTGTTATTTGTTTGTTCTTTCTTCAGGTCTTGCAGCCTTTTTTTCCCCTTTCATTATGCCACAACACTATTTTAAATAATCATTACTTCATGAAAAAGAACTCGCAACTTTTTCCGACAGGTTTTCATAACCTCAATCTTTCTTATTTAAAATATATCCTACAGGGTTTTACCTAATTAATTTTCCAAAACCCATTTCACCATGACTGAAATCAATTAAAAATTCCGAACATGTCTACTGCTGTGAACATCTGAATTTCCTATTTTATTGCAATATCTGCAATATTTTAAAAAAATTATTTTACATTACCATGGTTCCATTCTCAAACTGCATTTCTAGTAATTTAAAAGATAAAGCATCAGTGTTTGGGGAAGGAATAACTGGGAACTGTACAACCTAATAAGCAGCAATTTAAGAAGCTACTCCTTGCATTTATAAACTACTTTCCCACTAATATATACACATCAATATTGTTCAGGTGATTATATCTTATTGAATTTCCCTCAGCAAATAGCATGCTGTTAAGAATACATACACATATCAGCAACTAATCCTTGAATTAAGTAATTGATATTTTAAGTAGTTTTTGAATAGTTTGGATGACTTATGCTGAAAAGTAAAAGCTTAATTTTAGAATATGAAAATTTACAAGGCAGGTGTTGCATTGTTTGATCCTGTAAAGTGTTATAACTGAGAGGAGTCAAATATGTGGAGACCAAAGTAAAATACTAAATGTTATTGAAGTTAATGAAATTCTGTAATATAATTTCCAGTTAATAAAAGTTAGAAGAAATTCATTCAAAGCCCTATTTCCTTATTTTAATCTCAAAAATAATTTCCATAAAATCACATGAAAGTTAAGAGCTAATAAACCACTCTTTCGCATTCTGCATCCCCACATTTCCTGGTAATAAATGCTACTCAAATTTCCATGTACATTAAGAATCCCAGATTATGTCCTAACCTCTAATGTTCACATCCAGCCGGTCACGGGAGGGTGCATGACTGCATTATCGACACTCTCCAGAGTTGATGTGAAGGCCATGGGACCACATGTTTTGAACAGCAAAGTTATAGGACTCGGTCCTTAAAGCATACTCAAAATGTGTTTATGACTTTTTCCTTTAGTATTGCAATGCCCAGTATGTGATCTACTCTAGCAATGGAAAAATAAAATATATAGTGACAACAGTCAGAAAGTCAGAACACTATTTCTAAATTATCTTATTTTTCTAATGCTTTTAACCAGTAAACTGTGATTAAGTCAGCACCCACTACAGCAACTTATCTCTTGATCATACCATAAACTGTGTTTTCCTTTATAAGTATATTTCAAAGCATTTGTCTCACTGACTTCATTTCACTGTTGTAATCCCAAGGTTTTCATCATTCCTCTGAAATACTTGAAATACTTTGAAATAAGGATTACTTCCTCTAAAAACTATAGAATTTATTCTGTGAGAGATCAAGAAAAGCTGATCGCAGAAGACAATAAAATAGGTATTTTGGAAAATCTGATCTACTAATTAAGTCTTCACATTATCACAGCTGATCACTTCAGCTACAATCCATCCTTGGTTAATAAAAATAATTAGTCATTCATCAGTCAGTTCATTATGTTAATTAGAGTACCAACGGATGAGATTTATTCTAAATTCTCTGTGTATAACAGTAAAAGAAAATGCTAAAATTACTGAGACCAAATCCAAGTCTATAAGAGTGAATAATTTATTCCTTTTAAAATTTCGTACAACAAATACAGCCTAATGAAATTTCAGCATTGAGAAATAAAGGGACATATTTCAGGGGTGTTTATACAATTAAAATGAGTCAGTGCATACTAAATAGTTCCTTTTTATTCAGCTGATACCATTTTATGCACCTAGCATTTAACAGTATGTGAGATAATTGAATCAAAGCATTACACTAAAGGCTCAAATAAAATGACTCCATATGCTTGATCATATTTTCCAAGAGTTCATTACACATTACCTACTGTGTTCTAATGTCTTGGAAAATATGTGACTCCACGTTGAATATTTATCACTCTATTTTAAGTATTCTGCATATGTACTTGTGTTTAGACCGTAAATTTAAATCAGTGTCATATCTTGCATGAAAAGTTACTAATATAAGCATTCATCCAAAATGTTCAATAAATATTTCTTGAATAGTACTGAGTATCATTATTATTCTTTGTAAAACACTGCAGTATGGAGGAAATGGGCTCTCCTCCCCCAAACCAAACAAAAGCAAAAAAATACATCAAGGACTATTTATACTATTTTATCTCTAATTGTATTTTTATTTAAAGAATCAGGACTTGCATAAGATGCTGCTCCGACATTGAAACAGCGTAATCTTTCTTGAGTGAAATATGCAACAAAAATATTTACTAGTTTCAGATGAGTTTTCCAACCTCATTGGGACTGTTATCAATGCAGAAAGAATTCTAAAATGGTCTGGAGCATGCAGTTCTTCTCAGATTAACATTCCTCTTCAGGTAAAACCATTTAAATGATTTCTATTCTCCAGGAATATGACCTGCACATAATATGTTTTTCTACGCATGGTATGCACTATTATTCTCATACGATACTTTGTAAAGCCAGATGTCACTGAAATAGATTTGGTGTAGTGGGTAGTTCAAGGTGCTGCAGGGGTAAAGAGAAGCACTGGTAAATGAAGCTTATAACTTGGTGTAGCTATTTTTCTAAGACTACTGCTAATAGGTTAAAGAACAACATCCAAGAATTCTTCCTACACTCTCAACAACCTTTTTAACTCAAGCAGCAGATGTGACAGTCCCAGGTGTAACTTAATCCCTGACCAAGTTAACAGTGCCAATACAGCTGTGGCATTTCACCTGCTGTGTCCTGAAACTCTCATTTTACTGTAGCTGGAATTTAATTCATTATGTGGAGATTGGTAGCAAGAATGCTCTCAGGGAGACTTAAAGATGCTTAGATAAATGCCATCTGGTATCCAATTTTCTTGATTCAGGACTTGATTTTGTAAAACAATGAGTAAGTGACAAAGAAAGAATTTGAGGCCTTTATTTGAAATCCCACCCAAAATGTTTTTTTTTGTTTTTTGTGGGTTTTTTTGGTCATTTAATGCATTATTATTGGACAATCAAGAAAGGGATCAATAACCACAGTGGGAAGAAAGAAGTCATTAAACATAACTGCTCTTTAAGTCACTTCTATAAAGTCCTCTCTGAACACATACTAATTAGTAATGTGTAAACCAAATCAGTACACACTAATTGGTTCTACTATGTGAATGTGAAGAATGGGAACTAAATTGGGATTACAATGCTTAACATGGCTTTGTTATTGTACCTGAAAGTGAAAAATCGCTGGACAGCAGTTAATGAAAATCAAAGATTCAAACAAATAGAATATACAACTGGCCATTGAAACTAAAGTTAAAAACATATGTATTATCATCTATATGAATATAAGCATGTTGCTATTAGTCATTTTTCCCTTTACTGAGACAATAACACCTAATACAACTTAACGGAGCGGTTTATTTTGGCTCATGGTTTCAACCGACAGCTGGCTGGTTACAAGGTACAAAGGGCATGGTGGAAGCACATGGTAGAGGAAAGATATTCAACCATGGTATCTAGGAAGCAGGCACAAAAGTGCTAGCTGGGAAAAGATACACCCTTGCAGGTGGTACCCTCAGTGACCAACTCAACCAAGGCCTACCTCCTATTAGCACATGCAGGTGTGAACCTGTCATTGGATAAATCCACCTCAGAATGTACAGCACACTCCAGATCAAAACTCCTTCTGCACATAGAGAATTTGGGAGGACATTTTGGATCTAAATCATAAGACCAATCTCAGAAGGACCTTTTGGGACATTTTTGTGATAATGTCAGGTTTAAGCAAAAGAAGGAGACAAACACATCAACACAAATTTTTAACTCTAACGATGCCTCAGCATTTGCAAAATACTAAAACATCCATTTATAGACACTTATCTCTAAATGGAGGCCCCTTCCCCCGAAAAAGAACTATGCCCCAGATTATATGTCTTTAGCTGAAATACAGTGGAATAAATTTGTATCTATTTTATTTTATTGTGGCAGAGAGGAAACAGATGTGACATGTTTTGTATTTATTATAATGGCTCGTCTCAATGTGAAGTTACTGTCATCAGAGTTTTTAACTGAAAAACAACAAAAAAGGTTTACTTTTTATTTTTAAATGCTTATTTAAAATTTTTAAAGTATCCATGCTTAAATATAAACACTAGATTCTGAAACATGCTGTCAGTTATATAAACACTTCAAATATTAATCTACACTATGGTGTTTTTGCCAGTTATGGAGAGACATTTTTTTTTGTCTTTTGCTCCTCAATGAAATATGCTTAGAATTTTCACTTTACAGATAAGGCCACTGAGACACTGTAAAAGCTGCCTATATGGAGCCTGTCAAATATAAACAAACAAGCAAATAAATAAACTGAAATGTTTTGCACCATCTAAAACTGGGAATGTGTAACACAACTACCGAACTCCAGTGTGGGAAGTCTAGGGAATCTCGTTGGTGGAAAGTCTTCCTGGTGAGGCCCAGGACGGAGGACATAAAGTGTCGTGGCGAGGGCTGCTTCTCTGTGCACATGCACATGTTTGCAAGCGCATTCAAGAATTAAACCCACACGAGGGAATGGAATGGAATGGGCTCATGCTTCATGAATGACAATAATGGGTCATGAATATGTAAAGGGTAATGAGTAGGGGAAAATATGCAAAACTCAGGGTGACAAGCAGCATATGTATTAAACAAATGCAATAATTTCATTTTTCTAAGATGAATACACTCACACGTAAAATTAAGTTCTGGCCTGTTACAATGTGGCATTCCCTCAGATAATATTTCAGACATAGTTTTGTCTATATTATCCAATATTATGTTGAAACTTTCATGGACCTTTGGCAATTTCCTTGCAGGAGCTTTTCCACAATAAAAAGTACTAGAGGGTCAGGGATTTAGCTCAGTTGTTCTGCCACTTGCCTCACAAGCACAATGTCCAGCGTTTGATTCCCAGTACTAAAGCAACAACAACAGCAAAACAAAAGTGATAGAAAAAATATTTTACAGCTGCAATTTTATAAGCACGTCTACTAATACTGCAGATTTTCATTTAGAAATTTGATCTCTCATTTTTCCCCTTAAATTTATTGGTACATTTAAAACAAACAATATGGTTGCATTTATCACTGGCATCTTGTACTTTTACATGATATGTCTTGGTTCTTATTTTTTCTCCACACCCCTGCCTACCCTTCACCCCTTTCACCCTTCCTTATTTACAAAGACTTTGTTTCCATTTTTTCCATTTTCACATTTTTTCTTTTCCCTTATTTCCTTTCCCCCTCCCCACTTACCCTTTAACTGTTTCTTCCTATTTTACCCTCTCAATTATACCATTTGAACCTTATTTACATTTTTTTCATTGACTTTATTGGTACTTTTTAAGTATAGGGTACAGTTACACTCATCATTGGGATCTTGTACCTTTATATGACAGATCGTGGTTCTCATTTTTCCCCTTGTCCCTGCCCTCCCTTCACCCCACTCCCCTATTTACAAAGACTGTTTCTAATTTTTTCCTTTTCTCATATTTTTTATTTTCTTTTATTTCCTTTCCCCTGCCCTTACCACTACCCCCTGCACCTTTGGCCTTTTCTTCCTATTTCACATTGTCCATTACGCAATTTGGATCTTATTTAAACTTTTAGTTTTTCACACCAGAGAAACTATTCAGTATTTACTCAAGTGTGCCCTATTTATTTCACTTAAGAGTATAGCCTCAATCTGTGTCCATTTAGTTATGTCTCTAGTTTAATCACACTTTATGGCTGAGTAGTACTGAATTTTATAGAAAAAAAATGCATCTTCATTCAGTCTCCTGTTGATGAGCATTTGGGTTGTTTGCAAGTTTTAGCTATTACGAACTGTACCGCTATAAACATGGGGGAACATATGGGATAATTCTTTAAATGTTTTGGGAAGATACCCAACAGAGGGATAGCTGGGTCAAATGGGACCTCTAATCCCAGTTCTTTGAAGTATCACCATATTGATTTCCTCAGCAGTTGTACCAGTCTGCACTCCCACCTACAATGGAGAAGGGTTCCTATCTCCCCATAGCCGTGCCAGCAATTGTTATTGGTTGATTTCTTGATAGCAGCCATTATTTCTGCAGTAAGGTGGAACTTCAGTGTTGTTTTAATGTACATCTCTTGAATGAATGGTAATGTTGAACATTTTTTCATATATTTATTTGCTGCTTTTACTTGCTTGTCTGAGAAATGTCTGTTCATTTCAGATGCCCACTTTTGAGTTGGGTCTTTGTATTTGGTGGATCTGATTTTTTGCAGTTATTTATATATTCTAAAGAGTAGTCCTTTGTCGGAGGAGTAGCTGGTAAAATTTATCCCACATTGTAGGTTTTCTCCTTGCTGCATTAGTGGTTTCTCTTGCACTGCAAAAACTTTTTAATACAATGAGATCCCAGTTGTTGATTCTTTGTGCAAGTTCTCATGCTGCTGAGGATTTTTTCATAAGGTATTTTCCTATGCCAATGTCTTCAAGAGTTCTACCTAATTTATTTTCCAGTAAGTTCAGTATTTCTGTTTTGATATTTAGATCTTTAATCCACTTGCATTTTAGTTTAGTGCACAGTGAAAAATATGGATCTAGTTTTAATATTGGACAAGTTGAAATCCAGTTCTTTCAACACAGTTTATTAAACAGGCTATCTTTCTTCCATTGAGGATGGTTCGCTCCTCTGTCAAAGATGAGTCAGCTGAGTATGTCTGGTGGTGTTTTGGCATGTTCTCATCTATTCCATTGATCTTTGGGTCTATTTCTTTGCCAGTACCATGCTGTTTTTATCAGAGTGGCTTCATAGTACAGTTTCAAATTGGGGATTGTAATACCCCATGCCATGTCTCTGTTGCCTAGAATGGATTTTGCTACTGTAGGTCTCTTCTGGTTCCAAATGAAATGTTCAATTGTTTTCCAATGTTCTGTGAAATATACTGTTGGGATTTCAATCAGAATTGCATTGAATCTGTATAGCAGTTTTAGAAGCATGGTCATTTTCACTTTGTTTAAAAGCAATTAAAACATTTCACTAGCCCCTAAAAGGATAATGACTCATCATCTCTGTACCTACTTTTTGTAAAGGAGAAGTCAAGCCTGGTCTTGTAGCAAATATGCTCATGGACTTTTGAGCCCAGCTTCAAAACCCACCTCAGAATTTATTTTTCATATGAGTTAATCTGACAGCTATGTATAGTTTCACAAGGAATGTCATGTGATGTACTCCATCTCAAACAGTTACTGTTATGATCATGAATATTTTGGTTGCTAAATTCAACTTGCACTGCCCTGTATTATGCTCTGCATAACTTAGTAATAAACACTTTATTATGAGTAAAACTCACACTTTAATGCATTTATCTAGGAGACTTTCAGTTCACTAAGCACAAATAAGATGCATGAATTGGGAATGAGAAATATTTGATGCGGCAGCGAGAAATATACGACCTACAGACTGAAGAAGTATTTGGATTCATGTGGTAAGTTTCTGGGTCAAAAATATTTGCTAAAATATTAAATACAATTCGTGCTTACATTCTATAGACTGATTTTTATTGGGAAAATGCCATTAACATGTCAAATTTCAAGAATAAATTTCTCTTTCAAGTCTCCTTGAGAACAAAGTTTCAATAGCTAATTCCCCCTTTTCAATAATTGTGTCACTGGAGAGAAAGTATGTAACTTAAAAAAGAAGGATTATTTTTTCCCTTTAAAAGTAAGGATATATTTAGTAGTAGTTGTCTCTACTCTCATAAACTTCACACTCTGAATTGGACTCTATCAATTCCTGGTTCCTCCCCCAGGCATTTCAACTGCAATACAGATTGCAGACATTCATGTCATAAGACACTGGAGACAGCCAACTTTAAAATATTTAGTTTTTGAATAGGTATACCTAGTTTATTTTCTCTTTGTGTATCACAAATGCCAATTGGGAAATAACTAATATAGTTATTTCTCAACATCAGAAAGTATTAGAGTTACATAATTCTGATTCATTCAATGAATCATTTTGTGCCTGTATTAAGTGTAATTCTAAACTAATCACCACAACAAAAATCTACATTTATCAAAGGCACTGAAATTTGTAAGCTCTCAGACACTGAAAGACATTGTGCAATGGCCTGTGCAGCAATTATACACTTGACCTGAATTCACTCACGGTTTCTGTGCGAGTCAGAGAGATTCATCACTTCAGTAAGAATTTAGAGGGCTATGCCCAGTGCCAGAAACACAACATTACATCTAAATTCTGGATCATTAAGCCACAATCGATAAAGGGCTAATTATTCATATAATCGTGAATTACTATTTCAAGCAGAATGATGCTTGGGATTGCCAATCTCTGCATCTTGGACACTGGATATAACTTTCATATACACTCCTCTATCTGTGTAAATGCTACTGTGTCGATTTCTGTGTCTTGATACTTGTCACATGTTATCATACCCTTATTTTTATCTGTTCTCCAGACAGACATTCTGCATCCTGGAGGAGTAGAATCATCTGTGCGGGGGGTGTACACAAGCATGCAGGCACCACTTTAGTAATTTTAATGGACTATGTTGATTAAAGAACATATTTGCTTTTGAGGTCATTTCAATTTATTTTCCTGCCTTATGGCTAAGAATATCCTGTAAAATATATAGAAGTAAGGAGATGGAAGATAAAGAAAATAGTTCAGAGTTTATGGAGACTGAGTTTTCTCAGTTGTGTATATGACAATTAGCATGACAAAAGAAAAGAATATATTTTAAATTCAAATAGAGTGGAATCTTCATGCATTCATTCATTAGTCCTTTTATAAATATGTACAGCATATTCACTCTTTCAGAATATTGTTACTCATTCTCAAAAATTACTTTAGGTTGAAGAAAGCAGTGTCATATGATAATGACACTAAAATTTAGAAGGCTTTAATTTTTTAAATAAAAGATGTGTGGAAAAACTACCAAAGTAAAACATCTATTGTGTATGAGGAAGAAGAGAAAACACAGTGTGATAAGGATGTACGGGGCTTTGTAGGACAAGATGTGTCAATATTGGCTTCTCTTAGCTTTAGCTGTAACCATTCAACCGAACTTACAAATTTTATACATGCATTCTAATACAAATAAAGCAAATGTTTTACAAATATTTCTGTGTACATGTTAGTGAGTGTGGTAAAATGCAGACAAAAATCACCTGACAGCAGATTTCATGAAGACTTCACTTTTCTAACATTGAGAACATAAAAGATCATTGTAAGAATAGGATAAAATAAAATTGATAAAACTATGAAAATAGGTACACAAATTCTCACCAAAATATTGGCACAATACATAAAATGTATACTACATCATAGATTTTTCTTAGTATAAATTTCATTCAACAAGTAAAGCCAGTCATTATAGTCATGTTATCAACTGATTTTTAGAAATATGTAACTATTTTAGTAGAAGAAAAATAAATATTTGATGAAATTCAACTCTTCCATGACATGAAGCTTTCCCACTCACAAAGAATACACTTAAAACATTCAACAGCTAGCATATTTAAAGATGAACAGCAACATCTTCTTCTCTGTGTGATAAGAACAAAGTACAATGATCATTTCTCACCATTTGTCTTCAAATGTGTGCTTGTGGTTATAGACAACAAGAGAATAAGTAACTAAAACTGCACATATCGAAAAGAAGGAAATGAAGCTGCCACTATTTGCAAAAGGCATGATCCTACACCTCAGATGTTCCAGAGAATTTAATTAACAAGCTACTAGATTGAACCAATAAATAAATAAATGCAGAAAACTGACAGAAATCCAAGGTCACATGCAAAGTCAGAAGCTCTTTTACATGATAATTAAAAATTATAAATTAATAAGAATAAAAATAAAAATAAAGTAATTTATAAAAAATTTAGAAAATAAACTATTTAAATAGGAATAAAGCAAGACCGTGTGAATGGTCTTTATGCTGAAAATTACAAAGCCTGACAAAAGAAAATTAATTAAAATAAATAAATGAAGAGCTATTTTATTAAGAACTTTTAAATTTCAATATATTATTTACAAAAATACTTAAAGTTGATTACAGGTCTAATATAAAAATCTAAACTTTTAAAAATTATCATAGAAATATTTGTATTTCCTAGAAAAGGATTTTTTCTTTCTTTCTTTTTTTTTTTTTTTTGTACCAGGGATCGAACTCGGATCCTTGTGCTTGAGAGGCAGGTAGCAGAACCACTGAGCTAAATCCCTGGCCCTGAAAAGAGATTTTTAAAAATCATGGTAATTAGCGGCTTGGTGCCCTGCCTTTCAAGCATAAGGACCCGAGTTCAATCCCTGGTACAAAAAAAAAAAAAAATCATGGTAATTAATTTCTTACAAATCATGATCTATGAAAGGAAAACATACTGACAAATTTGACTTTATCAAAATTAAAAGCAAAATATCTTCAATAGACATTAATAAAATAAAAAAAGAAAACAAATATTTGGCATGAAACACATATCTAATGAATATGATTATTAATGCTGTATAAGAAACATGTGAAGCTCAATAATTAAAAACATTGTAATTAAAATGTGGAAAAAACTTGAACAAGGATTTGAGCAAATGCCAAAATAGCACAGTGAAATAGTCTTGGTCCAGGGATTGAGCTCAGTGGCACCATAACTGCCTCAGGTTTTAATTTGATTCCTCAAAAAACAAATAAATAAATAAACACCAAAAAAGAAAGAAAAAAGAAATTAATATATTTGCTACTGTTGATTATTATGGAATATGAATTTAAAAATCGAAAGCATAATGGATACAACTATATTAAATTAAAACAGCTAAAAATACATATTTGTGGTTTGAAAGAATATAGAGCAATTGGAATTAGTACACCTTGTTGCTGGGAATGCAAAATATTATAGCTTGCTTAGAAAGCAAATTTTGTTGATTATTAAAAGTTATATATGCTTTGATCATATGATACAACATTCTCATCCTAGGTATTTGTTTAGCCAAAATAACGATTCACATTGAACTTCATGCAATTGAAATTTACGTGTTTGATTCATAATAATAAAAAACTGGGAACAATCAAACTGTTTAAAACTGGACAAATAATCATGTATCCATCCCACAAATAAATAAAGAACTATTGATACAAGAAAACATAAACACAGTTCAAATATATTATGCAAGAAAGAAGAAACGACTCCGAATTGCACAGTATCGACCCCATTTTTGAGACATTTTTGAAAAAAACAAGTTGGCAGATTCATGACAGGTCAGTGCTTGCCGAGGTCTAGGGACTCCAAAATTACATAAAGAAATGAAACATTCTCTATTTTTATCAAACAAATAATTATCTCATTGTAGGCCTTTGCCTAAACGCAGAAAAATGGTACATTTTACTCTTTGTAAATCTACCTGGTTGACAAGTTCATGAAATAATGATCAATATCAATCAACTGGAAAGATGTTATATAAAAAAGATGCGTGCAGTTTTAATGATATTTACCTTCATTGCATTTTCTATTATCAAATATCAAATATTTTAATATTTTAAAACATTTGCTATTATGTTATTTTATAAATGATGCAGAAGACAAACCTATTACATATTAATTATATATCTAAATATGCAGTATCCAGAAAAGAATCGTCATTTTAAAGTTGTATTTCAATCGATGGTTCCTTCACTTTGCTTTGAGATACTGGTCTTAAAAAAATGCTTTAAACTGTACTGCCTGTCTTGTTTCTTGTTATTCTTTGATTCTGGCTAGTTATTAGTTGTCAAAACAGTGGACTACACTTAACACATAACTGCATGCCAAATATTGTGTTTATAAAAAAAACTCCGTGACCTCATCAGAAGTTTATATCCTAAGTTTATCCTGGACACACTCAGCTTCAGCAAACAGGGAGTCGATGTAATAGTGCATAAAATATTAGGGTTCTGAAAGCTCGTGCCTGCTTAGAGGAGTGTGTAATTTAATAAAGTGTTCATTGATGTCAGCACACTGGCTCATCAGACTTGTGTTGATGTCGGTGCCTGCAGCTCCAAGACTCCTACTCCTAATTAGATGACTGAAGTAAGATTATATTTTCCCTTGGAGACAGACATGAGGTGGGAGAGTTATTCTCAAAGGTATTTAGATTTATAAGTATCTGATAGAACAGAGCAAAAATAGAAGGCGAACTTTAGGGAAAGCCAGCTAGGGAAATGAACTTGACAGGGCTGCATTATTTATAAGAAGAGTTGCAAAAGATACCACCAGCTTTCTGTTATTTTCATTTTATTCACAAACAGATTTCTAGGATAAATTATAAAGAAAGAATAATGTTTTGGGACTTATCTGCTATGGTTTCTAATGTTAATTTGTTAGTTATAAAAATTCAAATGAAATGAGTTAGAATTACACACTCTGCACTTTATTGTCTGGTGATGCTCACTAATTGTACTTCGTAAAATTATGCCTGAAAAGGTCAAATTAGTGATTTCTCAAAGGAAGTTGAATTATGTATCATGCACAAGTCTAGGAATTACTTTTCATCTGAGATCATACAAATGAAAGTTTTGTTCATATTGAAGAAAAAGCAACTAATCTGATTTTCATAAAAGTATTTTATTAATACTTTAAATATTTGATCTCCCTGCCTGACCTAAATATCAAAGATTATCTGAAGATAAAAAGTTATTAACTCAGCAGAGCTACAAAGATAACGTTATATTTTAAAGGAGGCCCTCTTGTTTCACTTGGGAGTACCTACCTGAATATTTTGAACTGACATTTGAATCGTCACTTTGGAATTGAAATAATTTGAGAGGAAATATTGATATTAGGGAAAAGGAAACTAGAGTATCTGTGGTAATATTTTCTATTTTGATACAGTTTAGTTCTCTTGATATGAAACACAACATATTATTAACAGAATTATCCCATTTGAAGCCAGTGTTAATATGAAAGAGTTGCAGCAGGGTGTATGGTGTATGGTTAGCAAACTGAAGTATTCTCCTTAACTTTACTTACTCTGTTACACTTTCCCTCAGTGGTTGGATTTGATTATGTCCTGAATTTTTAGCAAAATATTTCAAAATAGGGCTATGAGTGTTGTTCAGTAGAAGAAACTTTGCCTAGCATGTATAAGGATCTGGTTTTTATCATCTAAACTACTATTACTAGTTACAATAAATAATGATAAATAAAACTCAAAAGTTAAAGTACTAATAACAAGTTCATTGTCCAATTAATTTAATGGAAGATTTTAAGACTTTTCCTCATAGCCTCATTTGATTCGTTCAGGAAGCATTGAAGGGTTTCGCATGAGTCAATTACAATGATATACAAGGACAATATAATGGCACAACAGCACTCTTTAAAATAAACTGAAAAATCAACAAGGCAAAATAGCCACACTGGCAGTATGAATTGAACAAGTAGAATTGTATTTTTATTCTTATCAGCAGATATTGATTTCACAAATGAATGGGATTCACTTTCATTTTACCCACCCTGTATGTGCATCATGCACTGACGAAGCACGCCCTTCTACTGTGAAACAATATATAATGCTTATCGTTCTGTGTCTTGCTCATTTTACTTAGCAAAGAGTACTCCAGTTCCATCTATTTTGCTGCAACTGACAGGGTCTCATTCTTATTTATGTGTGAGCAATATTCTCTTGTGTATACAAACCACATTTTCTTGAGAAGTCTCTATTTGTTATAGAGACTATTGATTTCTTTTTTTTTTTTTTTTTAGTTTTTTAGATGTTATTTGTATATTCTGGATATTAACCCTATGTCAGATGAACACCTGGCAAATATTAGCTTCTCTTTTGTTGTCTCTTTCCTGCATTATTTCCTTCACTGTACAGCCTTTTATTTTGATGCAATTCGATTTGTCATTTTTTGCTTTTGTTCCCCATGCTTTCAAGTCTTATCCAGAAAAATCACTGGCCATGCCATTATCTTGAAGTGTTTCACCTGTATTCCTTTACTAGTTTCAGTTTCTGGTCTTCTCTGAAGGCTTCTGATACACCTTTACTTGATTTCTGTACGAGGTAAGAGACAGGGGTTAAATTCCAGTCATCTGAGCGAAGATAAAACGCTTTCCCCTCATCATTTGTTAAAGAGTCTGTTCTTTCTCCAATGCATGCTTTTGGAATCTCTGTTGAGAATCAGTAGGCTAGAGATGCACAAATTTATTTCTGGGTTTTCTGTTTGGTTCCATTTCACCATGGGTCTGTTTTCATGCAAATGCCATACTGATTTTCCTCCTATGGATTTGTGGTATGTTTTGAAATCAAGTATTGCGGTGTGCTTCTAGCTTTGGTCTTTTTATGCAAGCTTTGGCTACCTGGGGACTGAATTTTCTAGTTCTGGAAAGACTGTCATTGGCATCTTGATAAGGATTACATTAAATCTGTACATTGTTTGGGGGAAATTATATTTTAATTATACTGATTCTTTGAATTCATGGTTATGTGAGGGCTTTCTTTTTGTGTCTTCATAAATTTCTCAGTATTATATAATTTGGAGTGTAGTATTCTTTTGCTTCCTTAAATTTATGTATTTTAACTGTGTGCATGGGGGAGGGGCATCAGCTGTCATTGTTATCAAGGTTTAAGAGTAAATTCATTTTTGGCATATAAACATGGACTTTATGTTTCTTTATTTTTTGAAACGAGGTCTTGCTATGTCATTCAGGCTGAACTTGAATTCACTGTGCCCAGTCTGCCCTCGAGTTTATGGCAATCCTCCTGTCTCAGCCTCCTGACTTCTGGGATTAGAGTCGTGTGCCACTACTCGAAGCCTTGTATAGTACTGACTTTTAAATTGGTATGTATTCTGCTACTTTACTGAGTTTATCAGTTTCCAGAAATTTTTGGTAAAGTCTTTAGGTTTTTCTATGTACGTGATTATCATTTGCAAAAAGAGATAATCTGATTTCCTCCTTTTCTATTTGTTTGACTTGTATTTCTTTCTCATGTTTATTCATCCTAGCTAAAATTTCTAGTATTCTATAGAGTAATAATGGTGAGAGTATGCAGTAGTCTTATTCCTTATCACAGAAGAAATTCATTATTTTACTCCATTCAATATGATGTTGGCTATTTATTAGCCTGAGCTATGATAAAGCTTTTATCATGAAGGAATATTGAAGTTTGTCAAATAGGGTTTCTGTGTCTGTTGAGATAACTGAAATAAAGTATTCTTCATTCCACTCATGTTTTATTACACTTATTGATTTTCAGAGATGGTCAACCATCCTTGCATGCCTGGAATAAAAGCAAGTTGATTGTGGTATGTGATCTATTTTACATTCAGCACTTAAATTTTCTTTTTGAACATGTTCTTTTAAAAATTTCATATGCACATGCTGCATATGAATACATACTAACTAGACATTGTTCTCTAAGGTGGAGGCTTCAGGTGTGAGGCTCCAAGTATTCATATATAATGAAACTACAACAACATGGCTCAGAGTTACAAATCATAAGTGTACTTATAGAATAAAAACGTTGAATTTCAATACTTGTTAAAGCTGTAAAACTTCCCTGAAATCTTCAGAATTGAGAGAACGGAGGATTAATTGGAGGAGATTTTCCTTTCTGTTAAAACAAAGCAAATGCTATAGATGCTGAAAAACGGCTCTTGGGAACAGAAATAGAATGCAGATGTTCCAAGAAGGTCAGATTCATGGTTTTGGTTCTTTATTCTTCTGTTATTGCACTAGTCAGAATCCTTGTGAGTTGGCAGAGAGGTGGGGAGAAAACAACTAGAATGTTCTGCTGGATGATAGATAACAAAGATGTTGAATGTGGCTAGGTAGATGAAGTCCACATAACCCAGGATATGCTTGTTTGTTTGTTTGTTTGGTACCAGGGATCTAACTCTCGTCCTTGTGCTTGGGAGGCTGGCGGTGGAACCACTGAGCTAAATCCCCAGCCTTAACTCAGTATATGCTGAAGAAGTAACTTTTGAGCCAGAAGAAAAATAGGAATGGATAAGGAAGCAGATAATAGAGATTCCAGCAGCAGATTATGATAGGCCACCTCTAAAATATACTAAGCTATCCACACTGCAGCAGAGGCAAACACAACCCAGGGACTGATCCTAAAATGTTCACCTAAAATAGTGTATCTGTATAAGCATATTACCAACCGGAAATCAGAGACCAATAGCAATTCAAGATCATATGTTGCCACTGCGTGTTATTTTCATGACAGTATTTTTATTTCCTTTTTGACTAACACTCTTCTAATTGTCCTGTCCACTGGCTTTGCCCCACTGCTCAGAGGCCAAAATAATTATTGATCGTACTGGTTGTGGTCTTTCAGATGTCCATAAAATGTTTCCCTTACAATTCTGGGAATTCGGGATTTAACATTTGGTAGCTACTGTAACACAAAGCAGGGTACAAAGAAGAAAAGCCAAGAGAGCTACACAAAAGAAGTCACTCGGCAACATATCGTTAGAGTGCCCTGGATCCAACAATGTTTCATATTGCCACACACAGTAGAGGTTTTTAGCTAGAGATTCCTATTTGTAGGGCTCAATTATATCTTGGGACAGTTCTGGGAAGTAAGCCTATATATATATGTAACACAAAGCAGGGTACAAAGAAGAAAAGCCAAGAGAGCTACACAAAAGAAGTCACTCGGCAACATATCGTTAGAGTGCCCTGGATCCAACAATGTTTCATATTGCCACACACAGTAGAGGTTTTTAGCTAGAGATTCCTATTTGTAGGGCTCAATTATATCTTGGGACAGTTCTGGGAAGTAAGCCTATATATATATATATATATATATAT
>NW_022900913.1:18825679-18838811 GCF_012274545.1 Fukomys damarensis
GACAATAACATCATGTTAAATAGCTTCTTAAATATAAATTAAATTTTTAAATCTTAACTCCAATAAACAGTGGTTTTAGAGTCCATTTAAAAATTAGACTGACCAGGGTCATCTATATTTTTGCTTTCATTACGCTAATTGTATTTGATTAAATTTAGAGATAGATATTTAAATATTAATGTGGGATTTTTCACATTATAAATATGAATGAATGGCCGCTCTTTCAAAATTCACATGAATAAAACATTAGCTTTCTTCTGAGTGGCAGTGTTAAACAGCTCTACCAAATGGAATTATGATCCCTGAACATAGAGATTATATATTGATTTAATTTATTTCCAGTGAAATCTTCTTAATAACATCAATAAATACTTCCTGGCAATATTCTCGTGCTTAGTTTTATTGTCCTCAAAATCTCAAGAAGTTTTTAAATGCCTGTACATAGGTGCATTTGGGTGATAGGGTAAAATATTTGGAAATGTAAAAGAGGTAGGGAAATATAAACTAACAAATTAGAGTGCAGGAGAAACAAAAAACCTATATTTGCTTCTTTCAAAATATTAACAATTATTCCTTTGCAATAACTTAGCGGTTAAAAGTACCAGGTATGATGAGGGATAACAATCAGCATTTAGAAAAATAAATTTAAAACAACAGAAACCTTATTAAGGTTAATATTGGCTATCTTTTATGAATGACTGCACACATTTCTGTACAGTTTACGTATTGTTTTCCATCTTAGACCACCTACTGAACTGGAAGGGCCAGTTATTACCTAACTCTTGATCCTTGTCTTATTGCATGGAGCCTTGAGTAGAAAGAACAATGCAGGCTTGGAAATTCATACATCATATCATTTTCCCCTCAAAGCATGCTCATGTCCAGGCCATGCAGAGTGTTACCTTCTGCTATGGGTTACACCTGGATGTGCCCCCGCACCCCCATACACTCACAGGCAGAGCTTTTGGAAGAGGAATGGACCACAGGTGCACCATAGCTAAATGTGCAGTCAAGACGCGGACCCCTGCCAGAAAGGCAGGTCTTTGGAGGCTTGACCTGGACGAATATAAACATTTCCCTGGCTCCTCCCTTTCACCCTCTGCTTTCTGACCACCATGCTCTGAGCAGCCTTCCTCTGAGCAGGCCTTTCCACCATGCCTTTCTGCCTCAGAGCAGGCCAAGTATGGAAACTGTGAGTCGAAATAAGCCTTTCTTCCTTTGAGTTGTGGGTATTGGGTATTGTGTCGCAGAGGCAAGAAAGTAACAGACATGAATTTACTTCGTAAATCAGAAAATATATAATACGATTAATGTGATACATCTATAAGTGGCCACAGTGGTATTTAAAGTTTGCTCTTTCTTCTTTATTATACTAGTTATAATGTCTTCAAGCAATAGAAAATTCATAATTTAAAATACCAAAGAACATAATTTTAAAGAGAAAACCAGACAATATCACTAAAAAGGCATTAAAGAATTTCTGTCTTCTGCTTTACATAGTTGTTTTTTAAAATTTTTTTCGAGCTGTAACATGAGGATTCATAGACATATATACACACACATTTGATTATTTATAGATAATTTCCACCCTTTTTTTTAAAAAAAATCACAGCTTGGCTTCTCTTGCCCACCAAGTCCTTCCCAGGAACTCTAGTTTTTATATTAATATGAAATAAAATGTCTTTTTAAATAGTATATTGATGTTTTTATATATAAAGAATTTTGAACTACAGTGTTTTATGTTGAAAAAAACATGCTTTTATTTAATTACAGGAAATGATCTGAATTTGGCCATATTTTCCAAGATGAATGAAGACAGAAGATAAAATGCATATTGCTGATTTATATTAGTAATTGACTATTAAGAAGGTCTCCGATGAGCCCTTCTTCCCAAGGTATACAAACAGGCAGTAATGTTTTCTTTAATCTGGGCTAGTCTATTGATTTAAGTCCAACTAAGAGAAAAGAGAAAAGGTGATTGGATCAAGTCACAAGATATGGCTATTTCTGTCTTCCTTCTGTTGCCTTCTGGTCTGGCAAGACCAGATGAAAAAGTTTCCATGTTTCAGGAGATTGTGGCAAAGAGCTAACTGTGACTAAAGGCCAAGATCCTACAGGGAACTATGGACATCAGCTCAATAGTCCAGAAAGAAGTGAATTCTGCTGTCAACCATCTGTTCAACATACTTAAGATGACATCTTTGTTGTGACCCGTATGTGATCCTGCAACAGTGGAACCAGACAAGCTGTGTCTGGATTCCTGCTCCAGACAATGTGATGATAACTGCAGCTTTAAGAAGCTTAATTCTGTGATAATACATTATACATCAGTTCATGCCTAATACAATAACACTATTTTTCAAAAGTATTATATGCCTTTCTTAAAAACATCAGTTGTTTATATCATGTTAATACATTCAGGACAGATAAAAAACTGTTTTAATATCTGTTTGGAAATATGAATAGTTTCTTTAAGTACAATGTAGGATGTAATGAATGTGATTTGAATTGCAATAAGATATCCCAAAAAACAAATGTTAAATGCTTTACTATTTGGCTTTTTGGATGAAAACTCCATTGTTTATGGCATTATCTCAGCAACTTCTGTATATACTTTTAAAATATGTAGTTTAATATTCATGATTACAGGAAACATCTTTCAATTGATGACAGTTGGATGGAAAACAGTTCATTCTCTTATTGTCACAAAATATTTTGATCTTATACAATTGAGTATCTACAGTAATAGTTGATAAATATTTCAATGAAAAATTATTTAAAATTATTTCCTTTAGTTTCTTATTACTGAAAGACACAAAAGCTACCTGTGTGAATATACTGGCACTTAGAAAGCCTGAAGTCAACTCAGAAGATGTAGTCTTCAGTTTTATACACATATTTCTTAATGTAGCTTTTAAAGTTTTTTTTTTTTTCATCTGATAAAAGTACTACTGTGCTACTGATACAATGAAGTTGATATGAGAGGGGTGGAACTTTGGGAATGTAATATGGTGTTTTAATCCACCATAAAACGTGTGTGGAAATCACAGCCCCTATATAATATCACTATAGCATTTTTTAATCCTTTCTGAAAGATGTTTGGACTTCTTGGTCAAGATTGTGCAGTACCCTACCTGCAGAACATAAAGAAAGAGCATTCTGCTGAGGCACAGTGCCTCCCTGGCCCTGAGTTTGATCCCCAGTGTAAAAAGAAACAAAAACAAAAACAAAAACAAGAAAACGCTCGAAACAAAGAGCATTCTGAAAGAACCTACATCTACTGCTCATGGGATAAATGACCAGTAAGGGATTTGTGATGTCATTGTCATCATGTAGTACAATCTGAAAGCAATTCCATGTAGGAGAAAATTAAAGAGCACAAGCAATTATTTCAACTATACTCTCCTGGAGTTACATATTCCTTACAATGGAAAACAGCTAGCTGATATAGTAAGCAGCAGTAGAGTTGTGCAGAGAGTGAGTTAGATATCAGTACCTAACTGCTACATTTTCATGTTCCAATTGGCTCTAGCCATTGTGAGTAAAGTTTATCCTTAAAAAACTCAGGAAAAACAATGCCTTTCTGTTCTTTGGTGTTAATATACCAATGAGTAAGTATAAATAATGTGTTCCTTGGATAAGACTCATTTTCACTGCAGTATGAGTCACTTTTACAGACTTCTTACCTAAAGGAGGTTAAATCTTCTTTATTTTCAATGTGTTCTCTTATTTTCCAGTACAGCAATTTTCAAAATTTTGTTCATTGTATTTTTCTGTGGCTTACTGATTTTTCTTCAGTATGAAAAGGAAATTATAGCATTCCCTTAACATAATGTGAAAGAATGTCCTTAGAAATATATGGGGCAGCTGCTGAAGATAATCTTAGTAAATAAAAATAGGATATTGTGGCAATTGTTTTAAGCTGTAAAAGTTTACATGAACAAGACTTGGGGACTGGAAATGTAGCTCAGTGGTGGAACACTGCCTAGCAAGTGTGAGCCCTGCTTTCAAAGTCTAGTACCACACACACACACACACACACACAACAAAAATGGGGGGCGGTGTTATTTCTTGTTCATCAAATAAGCAGTTTCTGCAAAAGGAATTTATATCATAAACATAAGCAGAATAATACAATAATTTTTTTAGTGAAAAGACTTTTAGTAAGAAGACCTATTTTCGCACTGGGTGTCTATTTCTTCTGACTCAACTCACTGAAAACACCTTGAATACAGTATATGTAATTGACATTACATGTACTGGTACTGGTACTGAATGAAGCATATGCTTAAGATCGGAAAAATGACAAATTGTGCTTTGAATCTGAAGAATGCTGTATTTGGAAAGATAACACTAGAACTAGCTCTGTCTGTGTGTGTGTGTGTGTGTGTGTGTGTGTGTGTGTGTGTGTGTGTGTGTGAAAATCCTTGACCAGTATGACTATAGTCAGAGCAGAAAGCTAAAAGACAGTTTGGTGTCCATTTACATAAGGATGTACTTTTCTGTATACTGAGTGTATTATATATCTATAATAAAGACAATGGATTTAAAAGTATCAAAAACAATTACTAATGACACTAAGGATATGCCATACTGATGTCATAAACATTATGTACTAGGAAAATATAAACAAGTATGGATAAAATAAATACATCAAAAATGTGATGTGTCATAATAGCATGCAGTGTATTCCTCTTATTTTTAAAAGTAGATAACTAGAAATATATCTAATCTTCATAAAAGTAATTCTAGTGCTCACACTCCTTCAAAAGTGGTCCAACTTTTCCCCTGGTCTCATATATGGAATTTGGACACATGTTATGCTTTGCTATTATTACATCTTTTATAGCTATCATTATCTTAATGATATCATTTAGTACTTTTAGTAATATTAATTGTTAAATACCTTTTACAGTTGTCACATATCTAACGGTGGGTATTATAAAATCCTAAAATCTATATCATTTAAAATGTGAAATAAAAGATAGATAATAGGAGGCTGGGAAATAATTGTTTTGCAAATGGAAAAGGAGACCAAGAGATGGAGGGAAGGGAGGTGAAGCAGAAAAGCGGAGGAAAGGAAGCAAAAACAATGAAGGAAAAGAGAAAGAACTGCTGTATACCACACAACAGCATTACTACAAGCCTGTGTGAAAGCCAGTGAGTTGTCTGAAAAAATGTAGAAAACAAGAGCGGGAAAATCTGACGGGATCTGTATGACTCAGGGCACCCTGACCTTTCCCATGTCTCAGATTCTGCCTGGTAGCAGAGGTGAGCCATCCTTTCCTCCCACATTCAATAAAGACCTTGTCTCTCTTGTCTAAAATCCATTAATATCTCATCTGAGAGATTTACCTGACAAGGAAAAGCCATCCCCCACCATTTCTAATTATCTTCAGGTCTAAATTAGAAACAATTCACAGTACCCTTGGGATACAATTAAAACATTCAAACTCTAAAAAGAGATTAAGTATGCAAATATTCCCAAAATTGTAAGATTTGTATCAGTAAAGATCTAAAAAAAAAAATGGAAAATGGGGATAAATTGTAAAAGTGCCAAGTCAAAGATTGCAGAGAACAATCTTTTAATACAACATTTATTAATATGGTTTCCTTACAATTGTTTGAAATTGTTGCTCTAATCTGAGCCCAGAAGAGAGTGATTTGCTTTACTGTTTGGTTAGCTAACTGAAATACGGAGGTAATGAAGCTGCTGAGATATCTGAGACACTTTTGCTATGTTACCTATAAAATTTATCAATTAGAGAAATAATAATGTAGAATGCTTTTATCAGTTGTGTTTTACTCCTCCTACTCTCAACATCTCTAAAGACAGGATAAAGGTTGTTTTTATCCTCTGAGATGCACCTGGATGGTGGAACATCAGCATGATTTAAAACTATCATATAGTTTGTCCTCTGTTAGCCCCCAGTGATAGCAGGAGATGTTACAGTGGAAAGAGATTCTCTTGCATCCCTGGGGACAATGGCATTCCTAGTTTTTGAGACCAAATAATATCAATGAGTCATAGATGCAAGCTGCAATATCTGTAACTAATAGTGCTGCTGCAAACAAATATTTTTGAGTGGCTAATTGATCATGTTACCTTGGGACTGAAATAATTTTCAGCATTCTATATCATCTGTGAATTTTAAATGGATAAAACCTCTCTATTAAAGAAGAGATGTTTGGGTCTTCAATATAATTCCAGAACTGAGTCATGTCAAAGACTTAGGGCCCACCAAAGAACAGTTGGGTACAGTTGAGACATGAACCTCCTCACAGCATAAATATATTTCCTGAAAGATATCCTGGATATTTTCTGAGCTAAATAAACTGTAAGGAGTTTTCAGAATGATTGAAAAGACTCCAGCTAATGACAATGTCTAGGGACTGAAATCATTTTATGAGCCACTCTCCAGAATGTGGTGAAATGTATATTAAAAATCACTTTTGATCTAACTTCACATCATGATCAAATCACTGATACCAAAAAATATCACAGATTGATTATAGATTTCTAATCTACGAGTAGAATAAACAGGCTTAGAAATTAAAACAATAACCTCATTATCTACTTAGAATTATTTTTTTCCTTTCTTAACTAATCTCATATTCAGACTTCTATGTTCCGTTCTCACCTTGCCAATGTATGTGCTTCAACAGAAGACTTAATTATATATAGTTTTGCAAAATGAGATCTTGTAAGATAAATTTTTAGCAATGAAGGTATTTAATGGACCTTCAGTGAATTTTTTTTTCAATGCGAATGTGTCATTTGAAGTCTGTTAGCTTGATTTGATGCAGATACTTCCTCACTCACTGGAACCAGTAATATTTAAGACTGAATACCAGTGAGGGGCTTTTGTGAGGCATTTTCAATTTATCAATGAATTTTAAAAATAATATTATTGTGTTTAAAATTTTCATCATGTGTAACACTGACAGGTGTTAAAAGTAACTTATTTTCCAAAAATTTGTGATGATTGTATATTCAAGTTTATTGAGTGGAAATGATATTTAAGCATGAAAAGCAAATAACCATCTTCCTATTTATCAGTATAGATACCATATTTTAACATGATTTTAGTCACATACAATTTATAGATTCTGATATACTCTGTAATATCAGTACAATTTTCTTTTTAAAATATGCAGGGAGACATAAATTTCAAACCCATGAAAGACTTTTCATTTTGAAAAAGTTTTGATGGTTTAAAACATTAAACTATTCTAGTGAGTGCTGTTTTTCAGTTGGTAGAACTTGTCTATGGTTCGGATCTAGAATATCCTACAAAAAACTCATTGAGTAGAAGACTCAGCTGCTAAGGGATGGACATTTGAAGTGAAAAGTTCATGAAAACTCTCTTTCTGTTTCCTTAAAGTAAGCAACTTTTTTCCAACACACCATCAGACAGTGTTATTTTTGCCTTGGCCCAGACCTAACAGCAATGGAACCTGCTGATCATGGATCGAAACTTCTGAAAACACGAGCCCAGATAAAGATTTCTTTTCAATTGTTATTCTCAGATATATTTTGACAATAATGAAAAGCAGAATAATTGAAAAATGGTAACAAGAAGTGGAGTCACTGCTGTGATTACACCTGGTGATGTCTTTCAGAAGTCTTTACATCTGGTGTTCAGGAGGAACCTGCAGATGTTTGGAGAAACATACCAGAGAAAGCCTAGAATATGCTAAGGGGAGCATAATGGATAATCTGATAGGGAGGTCAGACCACAATGTTGACAGGAGTGTGCACATTAAGACTATGTTCCAGAAGTATCAGATGGGAATGGGGACTCTGTTGAGAAGTGGACTACTGGACATTTATGCTCCATTCTGGCCAAGAACTTGTCTACATTTGGTTTACACACTGTTGTGGGGTCTGAATTTACAGGTGATGGACTGATTCATCATATTGACAAAACTGCAAGCCAGCACAGCAATCAGGCAGTGCAAGAGTGCTGTTGGGTGGGTTTACCCATATTTACAGTCATAATTTGAAACAAGATGCACAGTAGAATATTTTGAAAAACTTGAATTTTTCCCAGAAATTCAGCATGTTTAAATCTGGGGCCAAAAACTTTGTGGTTTCTGGAAAAAAGTTAATGTCACTCTGGAGCAACCAAATACTTTCTACAAGGAATGTAGGAAAGGTGCCTTGAGGATAGCTCAGGAAATGTGCAGACCCTCTCTATTTCTGCATCGAGGATATAAGAGTGTATACTTTTCATTTGAGAAGAGGACCCCTAGACTCCATGTTTCCCAGAGTAACACAGGATATGAATTCCCCAGGAGTCTCTTCACCAAGTTCAGCCATCCAAGCAATGAGTCACCGCTGCAGCAGCTATGGTAAAAACTGGGGCAGCTACTGATTGAGCTGGCAGAGCTGCGTGTCACACATAGGATGCTCATTTTGCAGGCAAGTAAAATGCAGCTATGGGTTCTCAGAGGCTCCCACTAGATTTTAAAAGCCTAGGACGCCAGGCAATGTGTGCAGTGTCTCGGAGTCTCTGTGGATATCACCTGAGAAGGTGACGAATGGAGTTTAGATAGTGAAGCAAAAACTGAAACTGATACTGTAAGAAGTAGGAGATGTCAGCAAACAAGACAACACGAAGGACACAGAGCCACTCAAGAGAACAATCATGCGAGATTTAGCCAGCAAGGGCAGAGTTGGTGTTGTCCAAGCCTTTTGGAGCTCACATTATACCACAGCGGACTCCAGATCCCAATCTTGGAACTACAGGTTTTAATTTTGCCCTGTTGGACTTTAGTCTTCCTGTAGTTCCACCCCTCCTTACTCTGCGCTCATTGCTTCCTTTTTGAATGGGGATATTTAGACTGTGTCATTTTGTCTTGGAAATATGTAGGCTATTTTTTTCTTTCAGTTTACAAAGGCCGATGGCTAAGAGTTTGCTTGTCAGATGAAATGTTGGACTTGAATTTTTGAACACTGGTGACTCACATAGAGGGTAGAATGTATTTATATTGTCAGATAGGCCTGAGCAGTTTGGAGTTAGGGGTGCAGTGTTTTGCTTAGGATTGAGAATGATACCCTAAATTCTCATTTTTTGAAGGCGTCATTGCAAGTTGATGAACTTTTAGGAAGTGATGACATAAAGAGAAAGCTTTTTCCTTCTTTCTGCTTCCTGGGTGTTATGAGGTGGGCAGCTTTTCTCTGCTAGCCTTTGCCATGACATTTCTTCCTCGCTGTAGGTCTAAAAGCAATGGAGCCGGGCTATGGACTGATGCCTTTTAAACCATGAACCAAAATAAACTTTGCAGCATGTCAGTTATTACCTTCAGCTATTTTGTCATAGTAGAAAAAGCTGAATAACATACTTATAATCAGAAATAAAAAAAGTTCTCTTTCTAGTTGGTGAAATTATTCGCAGTTTAATATGATCATTCTTGCTCTCTTCAGATGTGGAAGTAAACACATCAGAGTTGATGAGAGAACATGTAACAACTGTCCTGAGCTACTGTATGCTGGATTCTTTCTGCTTTTGTTTTTAAGTTAAATTATAATGTTCAGTGAGATGAACACAAGATTTCATACTTCAAATGTTTTAAGCTTCTACTGAGATTATAACCTGTGATTGGTAAGTGTATAAATCAATAAAAAGAAAAATGAGTAATTGCCAATGAGTTTGTAATCTATGTTGTAGTTTAATAAGCATATGCAGGGCCTGGATGTGTAGCTCAGTGGCATAGCACAATTCCTTGGCAGTGTAAAGTCCTGGCTTTGATTACTAGCACCACATAAACATATAAAAAATATGTATATACAATTCAATGTAAAAAAGGGGTATAATTGAGTACCAAGTGCATTGTTCAGTTTCATCATCACTGAGCCTGTAAACAAAGTCGAACATCATATAAAACGGGTGAAGGTTATAAAACTATGTGCTTTTAGAATATCAGGGAATCTTAACAATACGCTGCCCATTTTAAATTTTTGTGATTATGTCTCTATTACATGCAGTTGATGAAAGGGTAAATTACACCCCATGATTCACTTAGGATTAATCTCATCGTTTGCTTGCTTAGAGTCTCCCTTTTTTAACAGGGCTTTTTCCTTCATTATAAATACAACATACAGTGGTTCATCATCTATTTATGCAAGCAAACTTCTCAAAGAAATGGACCATAATTGTAAGCATACTGATAGATATAACTGGGTACAAATAATTTAGCACATATAAAACAGCAATAATCTCTAAGTTTCTAGAAACTGTCTTCTCATGCATGAACTGAAGGCTAAGTTATAAAGTGAAATTTGATAGTGGCTTAACAGATGACTTCTCCTAAACCACAAATTGTGTAAGGTGATGTGATGGCTAAGGGCTTCATTTCATTTGCCTTTTAAATATATTCAATTAACAGTGCTGAACTCAAAAAATTTTAATATCACTGGAATATGATTAGACTAGGAATTGTTCACTAACATGAAATATGGAAAACGTGAAACACTTTTTTGCTATATTTTTATTTTTATTATAGTTCTTAGGTTATATTAACTCTAGCTCCCTAGTCTTTACTTAGCACAGAATTTCAAAAATTACTGCTTTTCTTTAACTAAAAATTACATAACATGCAACTGAAGTCCTACCTTGGTATTCAAGTGCTTTGAAATTCATTGAATTTGGTAGGCATATTTTGACAGGAAAATTTTGTTCTGGTACATTTATTGGGTACTTGATACTCAATATAGTACTTGTTAATGCTGTTTGCCTTATGACTCACTACCTTTTCCAGCCAAAATAATTGGTTTGATATTCAACACTTTTTGGTACTCACCAAGGTACAGCTGTATTATTGCACCAGGCCTGTCTATAACTGCAACAAAGAGAGCCTTTGGATCTCCCCTGCAGCCTAAAGGAGCCAAAGGTGAGTAAACTTGGCACAGAGTCACCCAAAGGTGAAGCCAATGCCAAGAAATACCAGGAATAGGGCAGCCAAGGGCCATGGGGGTCAGACCATTACCTCAGTGCATTGGGAAGTGGGCCTTCTGCTCTAGTAGGGCTTGGAGTAGAGATGAGGGGCTCTAGTGCCTTGAGGATTCTGCACTTATTTGGAACCTGACACTACTTCTTTCCAATTCTCCCCTTGTAATTAAATGCCTACACTACGCCTATCGCAGGACCGTACTTTGAAAGCACATACCATGTTTTATTTCACAGCTCCGTGAGTGGAAAGTAACATACTTCAGGATGAGTCAGACACTGAGTCACTTGATATCGGATCCTGATCTAATTTAGGTGAGACTTTTGGCATAGACTTAGAAGTTAATTCTGAACAAGTTAAAATTTGGCAGTTATCTGAATGGAAAAAATGCAAACATGTATGACTTTTGGAGGGCAAAGGCTAGAAATCTATCATAGAAATATCTATTTCTCTTGAAAATTTGAATATTGGAAACATAACATCCAAGATGATGATATTACAAGGGGGATCCTGTGGAAAATGATCAAATCATAACTACGATTAGTCCTTTGTTATGATTAAAACTAGTGCCCTTAAAGAAGAGGCCCCGGGAAGACAACTAAGATTTACTATGATGTGAGGTCAGGGCAAGAAGGTGCCATCTGTGAACCAGGAGGTGAATGCTCACCAGCCCCATTGATTGTTCACCCCTCACCTTTCAGTTCTGTGAGAAATGAATTTTAGATATGTTGTTATCCAGTTTATAGTACCTTGTCGTAGCAGACAGAAAATACTAAGTCCATCACCACTGAGGTTTGTTCATGAACAAGAATACTTTAAAAAGTTAAATATGTGTCAAAAAAGCATGTTATTAAAAAACAGTTTGTCATTTGTTTCTATGATGAACCAGCCATACTTATTGCTAAGCTAAATAAATGTGATTGGTTCTTTTTTCCTTCTGAAAACCTGACCACTGAATAAAGAATGATCTGTAGAACTGATGACATATATTAACACTGCCTCTGATTCAAATATCATACAACTACTTTTCCCAGCATATACTTGCTAAAGATATTCTTCTATGACCTTTACATATCGTTTAGTATTATGCTCAGCAGTCAACTCTGAAGATGTCAATTGTATTTTACCACAGTGTGGAACAGTAGTTTTTTTTTTTTTTCTCTTCTCCTCATTGCTACAAATTTGTAAGTGATGCCTGTACTAGTCAGTATTCATATAAGACATAAAGAACACTGACAGAAGTACCAACAAAATATACAAATCCCATAAAGCAGCAATCAATTTAGCTGACAAACTGGGAAGTTTGTTTCAACTTTTGAAGGTTTATGGAAAGCGTTTTAGTTTCATCTTATCATCAAGGTCTAGCTGCCAACATAATATACATGGCACTTGGCCCTATCAGGATTTGACTTAATATTTTGAGACTGAGAGCAGGATATATCTGCCAGCACATTGCACATTTCGGTAAGCTGATGTAGTGTAATTCAAGAGGGAAACTCCACCACTTGTCTCCTCAGGAAGGTCAGACCTGCCAGGTCGTGAGCTACCGGAGTATTTACGCAAGCCCTTGCCCCTCTCACATAATACTGATTAGGTGCATAGCAACATTGGAGAAGAGATGATTCGAAGAAGAAATTTATTCATGAAATCTCTGGGTTTGATCACCACCATCTTGATATCTGGCAGAACTCCAGTATCCATTTATTTTTTCATGAATTTAACCATTCATTATTATTTAGAGGACACAGAGCTAAACAAATCAAAACAGTTTTTTTTTTTTCAGGAAAAACCAAGCTTAAATTTTAGTTGAAAGATTCAGAGAGTAAATACAAGAAATAAGTAACACCATGGAAACTAAGCAAAATTATCAGCAAGAAAATGATTTCATTTGGGAAATATCAACACTAAACAGATGGAATAAATAAAGTGTACAGTAGGTTGCATATGCTAAATGCTTGGAAAACAAAGCAGGAAAATGGTACAAGGCGTGTTGTGAGATTTCAATTTTAAGTAATAAACTCAGGGAAAATATTTTTGAATGAGCATTCTTGTTTTATTCTTTAAAGAGCTCAGAGAAAAGAGTGTAAGCATGTTATGTCTGGAATGTAGATAGGTACGTATAGGAATATCTGTGTGTATAAACGATTATGTGTTTTAAGATATATATATATATATATAT
>NW_022900913.1:18839330-18903489 GCF_012274545.1 Fukomys damarensis
TTAAACATAAGAGACAGTAAAATGCAAAATACAAAAGCTTCACCCAAGGCAAAGACATGACAGAAGATCATATGAACAGATAAACACAATACCTGGATTGGTGTTTGTTGTTCTGGCTCAGCAGAAGATGACGTCAGAGAGAATAAAGACTCAGAAGTAAAAACATACATGTAATCTACCATGGGCTATGTGAATTTGCAAGGAGCAAAGGGTGTTGAGGAAACAGAGGACATTCTCCTAGCTTGCCATATCATATTCATTCACCTTTTTTTTTTTTAATACTGAAGGATCTGTTTCAGCAGGATGCTGAGTATGGATGCATTAGGTTGGATAAAATGTTGCAGAACCTGAGATGTGCTTTAGCCAAATCATTCTCACTTTTTATTGTAGAATGGATCACTATTCTTAAATCCTATTGACTTTGACAGAGATAATCACTTTAAAAGTGTTAATGAATATTAACTTTTGCATACAGAGTAAGTGTAAATCTTCATCAGGCAGAGAGAAATTAATAACATTCAAGGACAGAGGAGGAAATCACTGCTGGTAGTAGTGAGGTGGTTCTCAATATTCATGAAGCAGGAAGCTTTCCTTCAGGTGTTTTAATTTCAAAGAAATGAAAAATATAGGTAATTGGGGAAAAAATAAATCTCTAGTGCCAGCTGTATATTTTACCCATGAAATTGTCAAAGAAAAGCTTTAGTTAGAATCAGTCTAATTTGTAAAACACAGAAAATAATAGTAAAATATCACACAGTTCAATCATTTAATTTCCAAAAGGTGATACTGAGACCAATATGCTATGTGATTTGCATACTTAATCTTAGTTCTGACATACGAGTAGGATGTATAAAATATGAGGTGGCTTCATAGAGAGCTGAGATTTTAAAGTCGAGCGTATGGAGAAAAAATGTTATACCTCTGCCAAAGATTAGTATGACTTCGCTTTCCTTTCTGCCTTCAAGAAGATGATGGAATATTGAAAAAGACAGCTACTGGATCTGGCCAGTCTTACACTGTTCATTGTGCAGTCAGTTCCAAGCCAGCAATCCTGCAGATGCAGGGATGCTAGTCAGGCACATTCCTGGTAGGGGTACTAGTTTTATTTAACGGTCTTGAACAGCTGGAAAGCACACAGCTAACGACCACTTGAGCATGAAAGTGTCTGATGATTGCAAATAAAATATGGCATGTGATGAAGAAAAGAAGTAAGTAGCATTATACAATAGAACAAATGTGCAGTAACAGGCCAAAAAGTGTAAATTGTATAACAGATTTCAAAAGAAAACTGCCATTGTAATATGCATTCTCAGAATGGAATACTTCTTTCCAAACAGAAACCATTTAAATAATCAGAAAAATTATCTATTTTCTATCACCTCTACCTCTGTGAATGGAAAATGATGCGTAGTTTGCAATAGAAAAATAAGAAAAATTCAAACAAAGAGATAGTTTTGGCAAGAGTTTCTCAATGGTATTTAAGCATCAAATGAAAATATTTATGAATTGAAATAACCCTGTGGTCATAAGATTTCTTACCTTGCAGAAATGGAAAACTATCAGAATCAAAGTAAATAGAAAGCAATGCTGAATTCCAAATGCAACTGCAGGGTGAGCTGTGCTTTTAAATAACCATATATGTTTTCAGAAATTTGTATCACGTTACATGTCTTTTATTTTTTTTTCTCCATATAACTGTCAGCTGTATCGGTGATGAAAATGAAAAATATATCACTCAAAAGTATTTTTGCATTTTCTGAGCTGTACCTTATCTAGTGAAAATGAAAGTTTTCTCTCTTTTTTCCTCAGACATACATTTCTATAAAATTTCTACACTATCAAAGCACAGCACCAAGTTGAAAGAAAACACAGGACATAGCCAGACACCACACCACAATTTTCTCTGAAGCTTCACTAGATGCTTTGAGGCTTAGCAGGGAAAAGACCCTCCCATCAAAAAACACTGTCTTCTGTGCTCTCTTGTAAGGGAGGAACAACTTGAAGACCCATTGATCCAGTTTTTGAGCAATGCTTACTCCATTGCATTTATTCTAATCATCTATAATAAATATTCTTGTTATTTAATTTTTCCTTTTCTGATCACAGACAGATATAGATGCCATAGTGGTATAGATTTTAGTCTATTTTGTACATGAATTTTTTTCTCACTGGTAAATCAGTAATGAAAATTTAAAAAATAAATATAAACAGTACCAAAATACTGTTAGATAATTTACAAATGACATACACTTGGATAAAAATATTTTTTTTCTGAAACAGATAAAGAAAGCTATAATGAAGTAACACCTAGTTAATATGGTGATCACCAAGGTGAGGCAAGTTTCTATGGTTGTATAGACAATGGCATGCCTGTATTTCCATATTAGTCATCACACATGAAGCCAATGTCATTTTACTTTTATTTTTTTCTCATTAACACCTCTAAAATAATGTTTTGCATTTTTTAAAATACTAATTTGCATTGCAATTTTTGAGAATTTAGATTGAGAATGAAACATAGAAATAAATTCTCCCAAATTACTAATTTTAGATTAAAGCAAAGTGAAAAATCAAAAATATTAAGTTGCATGTTAAAAGTTCATAGGTTGATGTAAAAGGTAAGATAAGAACACAAATGCTAAAATGCTCACCCTTTAAATTACTACAACTCATATCCTTAAAATTCTACAACTCATATACCTCAGTAATTTAAAGGGAGGGGAAAGCATTAGTTCAAAAAATATAGAACTAGAAATGCTCACCGGAATACAACTAAGCTATCATTACAGAAGTGGAATAGCTTTGTATAGAAAGACCCTAAAGATTAGAATCTTCAATCTAGCAACTCTGGCATCTATTAAATAGCGAAGAAGGTGGATAGCGTAAAAGCCAAGCTATCCACAAACTTCTATTACATGAGGTCGAAGGGCACCCTTTGAAGTCTAAAAGAGATAAATTTAGGACACATAATCAGAAGTGCCATGCTACTTTATTTATTAGGTAGAGTGCTCATGGAAGTAACACGGGCTGAAAATACAATAGGTTCATAATGGTTTAGATAAAAAATATACAGTAAATCAGTTCCAGACTATTTAAAGGAATTGGTCCTATGTAACATGAATAGTGCTTTTATCTTTGCCAAAGAATAGACTTCTTTTTACTCTTTGGCTATAGTCTATGACACTAAGTTTGATTATTTTTGCACTGATATTAAGAACCACATCTTAGAAATATAGGCTAAACAGCAGCAAATGGCGTTGTGCAGTACTCAACAGCTACCCACTGAATGAATTAATTTTCCACAGCCAAGAAAATATTTCCAAATTATCATAATTAATATATTATTGGATATATTGAACTCTGAAGGCACATGCTCCTCAAGTATGTGAATTAAATATCCTATGATAAGATCTATGATTAGAGTATCCACAAATACACATAAATTAGTGCGTATTAAAATGAACCCAGAGCTATTTCCTCAGTAAAGGCTACACTTTAGAATTTGATACACGGCATTTATTTGAAGAATCTTGGCTTCCTGGTGTTATGGCCTTATCAAATTCACTTATCAAATGAGGGTCATCACATTTTGAAAAGTTAATATTTGCTGCAGCATAATACAGCGTATGTCTATAATATAGTTTGTATCTAGATGTCTCCCCAAACCCTCATGTATTCATAGGCCGGGCTTTCGGGAATGACTGGATCATGGGTGTGCTATATTGCACTAGTTACTGATTGATTTAGTATGGTTCTGGGTGTAAATGGTGGGCTTTCTGAAGAGGAAAAGCCAGCCTGCTAGGGGGTGGCACCAACCATTCGGTTATAGCCTGGATGGAATAAAAAGAGGATGAAAAAATAAATCTCAGTGCCTCCTGTCGACCACTCCATGAATGGTTACTCCTTTGTTATGCCGGCTTGCGGTGGAACCAGCCAATTACGGACTGAAACGTCTACCAAAAAAAAAAAAAAAGTGAGCTAAAATTATCTTTTCCTCCTTTTACTTGTGAGTGTAGGGTATTTCATCCCAGCAGTGAGAAAGTAACTAAGACAGATTTGGATGCTGAGAGAAGTGAGCTCCTCGCTGCGATGGTCCATGATAATGTAGTTCAGACTCCTTTGGAAGTGGATGGCAAGAGGAGCTCAGAAAGGTTTCGAGTTACCGGCTGGAGAAACAGAGCTAGAATCACATGAGACAAGCTTAATGGAGAATTTGTTCAGAATTCAGAAAACCAGAACGCTGATAGTAATATATCTAACGACCAGGCTGAAGAGATTTCAGTTGGGAGAAAGGATTGCATCGGCAGCTGGACCCCAGGCCATGTGCGTTATGATCTAGCAGAAAGTTTTTCTGCATATTGCTCATGTCCACAGACTTAGTAGGGGACTGAGATTAAGTGCAGTTGCCTAATTACTGTTGCAGAATAAATTTCAAGGCAGTTTAATGTTAAGTCAGTGGCATAGCTACTGCTGGGGGCTTTTAGCCAGATATTTGTAGAGAATCAACAGTAAGAGGCCCATCAGAATGTTTTAAATAATTTGAATTCAGCCAGAAAGAAAGCTCCAGTAAAGTTGCAACCTGCAAAGATGGAAGAGAGAACTTGATTACTGAAAAGATTAGCAACAAAAAGCCAAGTACTTTGGAACAGGAAGAATGGAAAAAAAATGCCTGAGGTTAACACAAGAAGCAGCAGGTGTCCACCTTTGCAGCCTCAAAATTAGAAAGGTGGAAAATTCTGCCTTGAGAGGAAAGACCCAGGGCACCGTATTCCAGAATGGGCCGGGCTATAGAATTTGTTCCTTGGAACTTTGTGCAAAGTGTTCAGCCATCCAGTGCTTGATACGTACAGCCAAGAAAGAAGGAAGCCTAGGTATTGTTCCAGCTGGTCACAGATCTTTGTGTTATTCACATGAAAAATGCAAGGGTTGTGGAGTCAGGAAGGTTTCCATCCAGATTTCAAGAGAGGCCCTGGGCAACAAGTCAATGTGTCTCTGAGAACACAACATATGAAACTGCGTGTAAAGCAAAAAGTGCCTTGGAGACCCCAGAAAGTTGGAGAAGCCAAAATGTGGATTGCCCTTGGACAAGGAATAAGTAAAGCCAGCCCCAGAAGAGGAGGCCATGAAATCTATGGCAGTACCATAGTGCTTCAGCAGTGGGGCCACTCAAGCTTTTTGGAGGTCACATGTTGCCACAGGTTGCCCAGGATGATGGACACAAAATTATGGGACTTAATGTGCACACTATGGCATTTTGGTCATGCTTTCATCCCATTCCTTTCCATTTCCCTATTTATATATTTTGGAATGGGAATATTTATCTCCTGCCACTGTATTTTGGAAGTCTTTAACTTCTTTTTTCATTTTTACAGGGGCTTGCCAGTAGGAGTTTGCCTTAAATGTCACAAGAGAATTTGGACTTGAACTTTTCAGCAATGCTGAAACTGTGAGGAATTTTGCAACACATAGAGATGGGCTAAATGCAGTTTGAATAAAGGGATGCACAACAGCCTTTGGTGGCCAGAGAAAAATGTTATGGTTTATGTGTAGATGGTCCCTCTAAGCCTCTTTCACTCATACATGAGGCTTTTGAAAATGACTGGATCACGGATGTGTGATACTGAGTATGGCTGAGTGATAGCTGCCTCATGGGTGTTGTAACACTGGATTAGGCCTTGAATGCGGCTACTATTTTTCTGTGTATAGCTGATGGACTTACTGAAGAGGGAAACCCACCCCAGAGGTGGGTGGCACCAACCAATAAGTGTTATAGACTGGAAGGAATAAAAAGAGAAAGACGAAGAAACCTCACTGTCTCCTGCCTACCACGCCATGAACAGATTCTCCTCTGCCATGACCCTCTGCCAAGCTACTCTGCTTTGGAACTTGTCAACTATGGACTGAAACTTCTACAAAACGTGAGCTAAAATAATCCTTTCCTTCCATAACTTGTGGGTGTCCGGTATTTTATCTCAGCAATGAGAAAGCAACCAAGACCTCCTATCATTGTTTCTTAGAAATTATGTTTTACCATATTTTATTTTATCAAACACTTAGAAAGATAATTTCAGATTTATGTTCAGCTTCTATATCAAATATTGTTATGTTATATTGTTATATAATTGTGAAGTATTTCTAGAGCAAGTATACTGAAACGTGTAAATTAGGCATAAATGCTAAATAATAACAACTCAAATTAAAATCAATTTCATGAAACAGATTATTCGGTTCATAAAAACACCGTGGTTCATGTCTGTAAATCTGGCCCTGATAGCTAACACTGTTCTTTCGAAATTGAAAAGTATGGAGAAAGTATTTGTTCCACTTTTCCTTATCTGAAAAAAAGGTTTAAACATTTCACCATACCACCATTTGACGCTTTTGCAGCAAAAAAAGACAAAATATATAGATAGCGTGTCTACATTTTTTCCTTTCAGAAAAGCCCGCTATGAGACATGAAGGACACAACGATCACAATAGGACAGCAGTCTTAAAATAGCATAAGATCAATTTATCATAATTATCAAACTTATGTACACTGTATGACACGTTGATGTTATTACTATAAGAAAGACTAAAGTTTTCTAAATTCATACAACTTGAATTAAGTTTGAAAACACTGGCTTATATCACAAATTCATTGTGGTTTCCTAAAAATGAATTTTTAAAAAAAATTAGATAAGCACTTTAGATATACACTACAGTTCCATTCATCCTTGGGATCTTGTACCTTTGCATGACATACCTTGCTTGATTTTTATTTTTTCCCCATTCCCCTAGCCTCCTTTCCCCCCTCCACCTTTCCCTATTTACAAAGACTTTGTTTCCATTTTTTTCTCTTCCTTTTTGAACTTTCCCCTACCCCTCCCATTTTCCCAATACCTTTAGACCTTTGCTTCCTGTTACAAAATATCAATTATACATTTTAACCCTTATTTACACTTTTAGTTTATCACACCAGAGAAACTATATGGTATTTAAATATGTGAGTTCTACTAATTTCACGTAAGAGTATAGCTAAGTGGATGTACATTGGGGAAATACTTAAAAATGAATTTTTATTAAAATATAAAATCCTTTATGTGGTTGAAGATACACAAGGAAGAAATGGTATTGAAATTCTGGGGATTACGGCTCAGTGTGTTAAAACTCAGTGAGGTGCATGGGGGAATGTCTGTGTGTGCATGTGCAGTTTAATGTAAAGACAATCAGTATTTGCATGCATGGTAGGCTTCATAACACTTGACAACCTCAGTAAATTTAATTTTCTTTAAAAATTATATTCTAACAATTTCTAAAAAATAAATCTATACATACAATAAATATCATCATCTATCTACAAACATAGGAATCTCTTTTTGCTCCAGCAGGAGGTAACCATTGTGATTACTCTCCAATGTATACTTCAAAAAATTCTATATTCATTAAAAATATCAATATTATTTATAAAAGTAAAAGCATTTTCAGAAAATAAGTCACTGTAGAATGCTAAGGGAACGTGGAGTTTATCATAAATCTATAGCTACTTTTTGAGTTAGTTGTTTCAGTGAGATTATCCTTACCTGTAATGTTTGCCTTTCATTATTCATTGTTCATGATTTTTGACAATTCAGGTTTACACATGGTATGATACTATGATCTTTAAAGTACTATTCACTCTGTGTACTTTTAAATGCTTAAATTTTGTTTACTTTTAGGCTAATCTCCTCTCCTAGAAAAATAAACAATAAATGTTAAGTCCTTAGTAAATATAAATTTTGATTTTAAGATGTTATTTGAGCTTTTTAAATAGGAGAGGAAAATCAATCACATATGTTTTGCTCTCAGGCATACAAATATGAATATTCAGATATGCAGTAGAATTAAGAATAGAGAAGCAACGTTTCATTCTGACTTTCTCACATAATAATAGCTTTGTGATTTGTGAAAGCTATCCACACTCACTATGACTCAGTCCCCACATTTGTGAAATGGAGCTGATATGTCTCTTTAACATGATGATAACAAGTATAAATCGCTATGCATGGTGTCTGGCATGTAGAGAGTACTCAATAATGCTATTATTATTTAATCAGTTTAAAACTTTTTGATAATGCATCTAGCATCTCCTACCTATAATCAATACTAGTGAATGAATAATGATAGATTTGATTATATTGAGTATGTACTGCACAGTACACATTCATATATTGTATGTATTTCGCAGTAAACTTTAACACAAAAGTCATGAATTTTATGTTGTCAATGTTTTTAGGGCGTGATAAAAAAATGCTGGCTGCTCTTACAAGATGGTGGTTTGCAACATAAGAATGGGAGTTTTATGCAAAATTCTACTTAACATTTTGCTAATGATGAGCCATGAATTTAAAAGTAAACTTAGAAAGAAAACAAAACAGAGTTTGAAATAAATAACCCCTGCCTTGGTCACGTAAATGACCCTCGTCTGATACATCAAGAATGCTATCCTTTCAGGGCAGTCATCAATGGTTTTATAGGGTTTGGGACACCGGAAAACCAACTAGAAAAAATTATGATTCCACCCGCAAGAAAAGATATGAGACATGAAACAAACCATGAAAATCTAAATACAGGAAAGAGAAAAATAGCAAACAAGTGATAACTCAGAGCACCTGTGCATTGAAGAGTACACATGAACAGACTACTAAGAATCAAGGAGAGACAGAGATGTTGACACATATAAATTGATAAAACTCCACTGTAACCCGGTTGGTACTGTGGAGAAATAGTAACACATGCTGGTTAACTAGTGAAACATTTGAGTCTATATTAATAATATCAGTAAATGCGTGTAAAATAAGACTATAATGATGGATTTGTTAGTACTTTTTTCGCCCCTCTGAGTTGTTTTAAAAGAACTTTTAGGCTGGGGATTTAGCTCAGTGGTTTGGTGTCCTGCCTTGCAAGCGCAAGGACCCGAGTTCAATCCCCAGTACCAAACAAAAAAATAAAATAAAATAAAAATAAATATAAGAACTTTTAAAACCATTTCATGATCTTTTAATAATGCCAGAATCCTTTCATTATTAGTAAGTTTCATAATAAATAAAGTAGCAGCCATGCAAACCTCCATGTTCATATTGCCTTCATTTCACAGTGATACAAAATTGTGGAATACTTGTCCCCTGAATACATTCTATGCATTCTGCCAACAAAAGTCAAAGAAAAATGTCATTCTCCACATAAATTCAGTTTTCTAAATTATACTGATGGTTCTATTTATTCATGTATTGTAATCATAATCATTTTGATTACAATATGTGCATTATTTTGTTTGTAAAAACAAATGTCTCACATTTTCTATTCTATTCATCCTGATGTATAACACAAAACCCTGTATGAAATATGTGTTAAAGAGTAAACGGCTGTGAATTCAAGGCTCAATATAACAAAATCAAGGCATTTATCTCAAAATGAGCAATGTCCCTTTGAATGAACCAACCTTAAAGAACAAACAATTGTCATGCCAGATGTACTTTTAAAATTTTCCATTTTCAAACTATTTTTGATGAGTTTATGAACTCAGACATTAAAACATCTCAATATTTTCTAATTAAAGCTATTCATCTCATGTGCACATTCCAATCACTCAACAAGAAGTTTAAATATATACAGCCAGAAAGCACTCCAAAAATTGACTCAGTAGATACAAGTGTATATCAAATGAATAACAAAGATATAATAAATAAACACAGTTAGTAAGTGGGAAAAAAACTACAGCTGTTAATTTTTAAAAGTTAGCTTTAGGTTAAAGGAGGGGAAAAGAAATATTTTCTCAGTGGAACAGAATAAAGAAACACATTTTATGACTTTCATGAGTCATTTAATCTTTCAGCTAATCAATGGTAATATATTTGTCTCTAAATTTTGAGTTACAATATGCACCCTAATTTTTGAGGCATGAATTTCTTTATCATATATTTAAGTAAGCTTGTCACATGCTGGAGTTGCAAATAAAAAAGAATAATTCTAGTTTAAAAGAGTAATGATATACAAAAAGAATGAGTCATATACAAAAATTAATTCAAGACAGATGATGACTCATGGTAAAAAGAGAGGAATTAAATTATGAGTTTTCCAGTGCTAGAATGCTATTTTAGCTGGAAAACTCAAAGAGCATCTGAAGGAAAAAAATAACATCTGTGGCCTGCTTGAATTAGGTATGAGTTTTAGCACCCAGTTCCTGGGTGCAGAGTGAAAAAAAAATAAAGTTAGAAAAATTAAAGAAATAATAATGAGATAATATATAAAACAAAGAGAGTGTTTCTAGAATTGAAAACTTGTCTCTGTTTCATGTGGCAAATGAAACAGGGCGAGAAGACCTACAATGGTCTAAAAGAAAGAAGAACGAAATTGAATTAGATGATGGAATTTCACTTTTACCTAGTAAATTTTAATAATGCTTGTAATGATAGAGAGAATTTTTGTAAATAATCTAAAAACCTACAAAATTCTAGGAAAATGTAAAATGACTTTTGCTATCTCTAACAGCAATGTGCTTTTTTAATTCAAAATTAACAGACACTGGAAGCATTGACCTTGAAGTGGGACATCTGGCCTCATCCCTAACCTTGAACATCCACTTCCTGTGCACTAGAATTGATAGCTAGATGGGTCTTCAGGTAAATTCCCCAACTGCAAATAACTGTTACGTCTGGGTTAAAGTGAACTGTCTTGTTACTATAACTTGTGCATGGGTAATGTGAACCAAAGAAATGAAATGTAACCATTTAAATGAGATTGAGATCATAACTGTAAAACCTATATAAACAGAAGCTGAAACCCAATAGGGGGTTGATCACCAGCACTGCCTATGTGAGTGCAATTTGACCCTTTGCTGACAAAATAAACTTTTTATTTGAATTCCATTCATCACATCTCTATGTGAGTGCCAATTGCCAATTCCTTCCTCAACAATAACACATAGTAGGCATCTATAATTGCAAATAAAAAACAAACAATCTAAACAACTCTACTCAGTGCTTCACAAGTGCAACAATCTAAACTATCAATTTGCTTCTGTTGAAAGCAGTCTAGAGGATTTGTAAAGTACAGTTGTAGGTGTGTCTGAGTAGGACTTGGAAGCATGACTTTTAGTACTATATATAAATCCTGGCATCCTCTGTTCAACAGCTCTGATTCTTTTTGGCAAAGAACTAAACAGTTTTGCTACCACACACCCTTTTCCCATGGTGTTTCTGCTTTGAAGTCAGCCAACCAAGACTGAATCCACTTAAACTATGAGCCAAATAAGCCTTTCATTCTTTAAATTGTAGGAATCAGGTACTCTGTTCAGCACTGGGAAAACTGACCAATATATCAAGTATAGCTTCATTGGGTTGAGAAAACAAGAAACATTATTGTTCCATTCTCTAGACAAATATACATTAGCTTGGTTAAATAACTTATCCAAGATTCCCAAGTCTTCTGTTAATGTCAGAGTTAAAACTACATAGATCTGCTCACCTCTGCAGTTGGAGCAGTCCATTGCTATACTGGAGTGATCGTCTAAATGGGGCAGTACAGGGAAAATATTGAGCTACTGAGTGATAGGTGTATCACTTGCAGCCAAACCTGCAAGAAAAAGTTTCTTATACTCTAACACTGGCATATGCCTTTATCTGTAACTCTCCTAATATTCTATGTTCATACTGTTCTATGAATTTATCAGAGTCTACAGTAATTTCCATTTAATTTTTCCTGGAAAATAGCAGGAGTCATCTGAGGTCAAGGACTGCCCATATGGTGTATCATCTTCATCACACCATGTTGCTTAACATGTCTCTTTCTTCAGAGTGGAAAAATGAATATATTTTACTAAATGATGCAAAATGGGAAGATGTGAATTAAGTAAAACATACCTTAAAAAGCCTTACAAAGTGAAAAGATTCAATCACAAAAGTCAGTTCAGTGTCTGGATTTGCCCTGAGCTCGCATCATCACTTTATTCTAAAATGTCCAATTAAAGAGCATGAACCTCTCAAGTACAGCTTCGATTCTTCTATGTTTAAATGATCATATTCCACCTTTCAAATTTACTAAAAACCACATGCATGTGGCAAGGAAAAGAATCAAATGCTGATAAATGTTTTTAACTTAAGTAAATGGATAATTTAGTTAATTATTTTCCAGTGCTGAGGACTGAAATCAGAAACTTCATATTGAGCTACACCATTGGCCCTATTTATTTATTTACTTACTTATTTAGAGACAATTTCTTGTTAATTCTCTAAATTTCCTATGCTGGGCTTAAATCTGTGATTCTCCTTCCTCTGCCTTCTGGAATTCTGGGAATACAGGCATGTGCTATGATGCCATACTATACTTACATTTAAATGTCATTCTGTCTTCTGTATTGTCATCTCACTGAGAAAAGTGCAATGTGTTATACTGATTTGTAAAGTTTCTAACAATTTCAATAGTATACATTGAAAAGTCCAAATACTGGTTGAATTTATATGTGTATTAATAAATGTGATACACAATGTAAATAGAATTATAAAGATCACATGATCATCTCAATAGAGACAGAACAAGCTTTTAACAAAATCCAACATCCATTTATGAAAAACGCTCTGACAAATACATGTATAGAAGAATATTACCTCACAATGACAAAAGCAATTTATGACAAATGTTCAGCCAACGCGAAATGAGGAAAATGGAAATCATACCCTCAAAAGTCAAGAACAAGACAAGGGTATCCACTCTTACCACTCCTGTTCAAGTTTCCATAGAGCAAATGGACAAGATAAAAAATAAATTGGTAAGATACAAAATCAGTACTCAAAAACAATAGTGTTCCTATACACAATAATGAATCTACCAAAAAGAAATCAAGAAAATAATCCCATCTCATGGTAGCTTCAAAATTAATTTAATACCTAGGAATCAACCTGAACAAAGAAGTAGATTTGTATCCCAAAAACTATGTCACTGTGAAAAAGAAGATTTGAGGAAAACATTAGAAAATTGAAAGCATTCTCTGTTTCTACATAGCAAAAATTAACATTGTATAATTGCCATATTACCAAAAATATCATATGGATTCCAATCAAAATACCAATAACATTCTTAATAAAACTATTAAAAAATCTAAATTTATCTGAAACTACAAGAGATCCAGTGTAATCAAAGAAATCTGGAGCAAAAGAGCAAAAGAGGAGACATTACAACCCTGCATTTCAAATTATACTATTAAGCTATGGTAGCAAACCACCATGGTTCTGGCACTAAAATAGACGTACAGAACAAGGAGATAGAATAAGAAACAGAAACAGCCTGATGCACTGTTAGCCATCTAATCTTTGACAAAGCAGCTAAACATTAAACACTTTAGAAAAGAGAGATTCTTAATAAATGGTTCTGGAGAAACTAGTTACTTACAGAAGAATGGATATAGACTCCATCTTTCATCCTGTTCTAAAATCAAATCAATGCAGATCAAATGCCTGCATCCTCAGAACAGCAGAAATACTGACTATAATAGAAGATAAAATAGGTAAAACCCTTGAAAGCACAGGCATAGACAAGGACTTCCTGAGCTGGTATCTTCCCAAAAGAGTTAGTTTACATATTATGGTGAGAAAGGTATGCCTGTATTTATAGGAGCACAATTAACAATAGTTACATTGTAGAAATAGCCTAGATGTGCATTAACAAATGGATGAATAAAAAATCATAGCATATACATGCAATGAAGCATTATTCAGCTATAAAAAAGGATGAATTTGAATTACTAGGAAAATGCATGCAACATGGGCCGATAATGTTAAGTGAAATAAATCACACAAAGAAGGCTAAATATTTTATAGCCTATTTTATATGAGAGACTAAAATATAAATGAGTAAAATAAAAAAAGAGAAGCTAAGAAACAGGAGATGAGAAAGGGGTTCTGGGGAGGGGGAAGAGGATTGAAATGATCAAGATGATATAATTATATGCAATTATATAATTATACACATCAATGCCACGAAATAAATGCACTTAACATACATTAAAAACAGAAGGAAGGAAGGACAAAGAAATGAAGAGAAAAAGAGAGAAAGAGAGAGAAGAAGGAAGGAAGGAAGGACAAAAATAAACTGGTTGAATTGTAAAGGAAAAATATAATCTGAACCCGAAAGTATGGAGTTGGAGTTAAAAGGAAAGTACCATTCTACTTACTAGAGACAGCAAAAAGTATAGTCATTTCTGTTTGAAGAAGACTAGATTTAAGAGTGGCAGTCAATGAATTTTTTCCTCTAGGCCATTAAAAATGGCCCTGTCATGTAAAGGTCCCAATAATGAATGTAATTGCACTGTATACCTAAAACGTACCAATAAACTCAGTGAGAAAAAAATGGCCATCAGTTACATACTGGTCTCAGAGAGATGATTAACTATGGAAATCCTACGTATTGTCTGAGGATAATTATTATGAACAAACAGGTATGCTATATTTTAGATAAAAAATGAAAAGTAGAAATTCATAGCTGAAGTATTTTGAGTTGTTTCTTGGTTTTTATTCATTTAGAGAGATGTTTCGTATGTTTCTTCATTTCTGATTATCCACTTAGTATTCATTTGCAAAATTCTTTGCATTAAACAAGAGCACTAAATACGTATACAACATCATCAAAATGTTGTAACTGAATTGTGAATATTTCCAAACTCTTAAATACAGAATTTCTGTTTCAGACTTGTATCTGAAAGAGAAATAAAAACTTTATAGATTCAATTGAAATGATTCCTGTTATGCAGCATTGCATAGGAAAAAAAGGAAGCAGTCTTTTGAGAATAAAAGCCAATCAATAGTAATATTGCTGAGAATAGAAGCATTTCGTTGACAGAAAGAGCATGGTTTAATGGGCAGCAAAGTAATCTGTGTTTTCAGTGAAGCTATTGGACAGTGCTTGAGAAATGATATGTGATAACCATTTGTTTTATAGTAAAAGGCAGGCTAGCATACTCAAGTAGTAAGAATATAACTTTTTATAGCAATGAAAATACATAACAAAGAGATGGTCTTCATAAGATGCATTTGTAGTTTTATAAATTTGTCTTTCAGTCCCTTAGAGTCCTGTTCTCTCAATTAAACTAAATCAGTGCCCCTAAAGAGAGACAATACAGGAGCTGTTTTATTGTATCCAGAAAGTGTGAAAAAGCTATTCTCTCCTAAACTTGGAACTGAAATATTATCAAGTTTTGATGATGATAAAGACAATAATACTCCAGAGTATGACATAAGTATCTAGATAGATAGCTATAGATACAGCTGTAAATGTAGACAGACATAGAAATAAAATAGGGAAATGTTTATTGCTCATCGATCTGTTTCTCTAGTATAGGTACAAAGAAAATTCATTTTGATTAACTTTCTTTCATTTTCACATTCAGATAATAAATTACAAAGAGTTAAACTTTACTGTATAAGTAAACAATGGTTGCTCTAAACTTATATACCTAGGACAGTACTTATTTCCAGCTCCTGAAAAGCAGTTGTATTTCTTTTGAGCATAGCATTTTCATGTTAAACTATGAATTCCTTTCTCAAGCAACAATATATATGCAGTAAAGGAAGATTGACAGTGGAAATCTGCAGTAAATTACATAGATATACAGTATTTTAGTATTTCTTAAAAATAACTTATCTCTAGGAAGAGCCAATAAACTCACTAAAACATATTCAGTGGTGAGGATTTCATAGCATCAGTTCTTTGCTTGTTAAATTAGTTCCAAAAAATGAAAAAATAAACACAATACGGGCATCAGTTTTGTTGTGTTGTACACCAAGGGATGTCAGAAGAAGGTTTGCCTTGGGAAAGTGAAACATTTGAAGAGTCATTAGACTTTACTTCCAGTTGCACAGCAGAAATACATTTTATTTAAAAAATTGGATCTTGGCTCACAAGTGTTGTTAAAAATATTCTACACTTTGTAATGAAATATTTTTTATAATTCATATACACATAAAATGCAGTGGTATTTACCTGTGATCCATTTTAATGCTATATTATGGTCCTTAATGTAAACACACGTCTGTCTGAAAGCTCTCAAGAACCATATTCACTTGGAAAAGGATTTTAAACCAGAAAATAGTTTCTAATTGTGATGATCAGGCCACAAGGTGGCTCCAAAGATCAAAATATGTTATTTCTCTCTGAGCAAGAGAATAGAATTTTGCCACAGGTATTAGCAGCAGTTTACCCTGTAATGGGTCAATACTTCAAAAGCATAATTGCATCTTAACCTTCTCATCAAGTTTTCAATCTAATTTATGTTATTTTAAATTTCAGACATTCAAAGCAACATAGCAAACAGGTGAAAACCTTTAAACTACTGTATTTGAAGTATTTGGAAATTATTCTTTCAGTTGTGTACATAATTAAAAAATTAGCAACATTTTCTAAGAGTTTTACAATTAATTCCTCAGTTAATTTAATGCAATCCTATTCTTACTTTTTTAAAATCAAATGAAAGGAAAATATATACAAGCTAATGCATTTTGTCTCAAGCATGATTAAAGAATTTAACTCTACAGAGAATCTCTACATTTTTAGACTGCAGAAAGCCTAACAATAATTCAAGTATATTTTCATTAAATTATACCTGTTGGTAATGTTTATTGGTCTCTATTATGGTGATATCTTCTTCACAAGTTGTTAGATAAGATAAATCATTAATTAGGGCCTTTAAATAGTTCAATTTCTAAAATGAATACATTTATGATTTATAAATAAATCTAACAGATACAAATTTTGATAGAATTCTGTATTTTTAAAATGAAGTTTCAAAATAACGTTACTTGTGTGTCCATATTTTAGGACTGTTATGCTTCAGTCTGTTTATTTAACTCACAGAAATCATTACAGGTGCTTTTTAAATTACCATATAGAGTCACAAAAAGGAAGAAAAAAGAACAGTAATTTTAAATTGGTCTTCATATCACCTTGAATGTGAAGAGTGAAAAGAATTAACTATCTAAATAAAACCTGTTAAATGTTTCACATTTTGCTGCAGGTTCTATGTCTTCATCAGACAGTTTCAGCAACCTAGTCTAGGAATCAGTAGCCCACTGACCTTTTACACTGTAATAGAGACTATGGAATTATTCCTGAGATTTATAGGCACCAACACTTTAATGGGATTATTTCTATAACACACAGCCTTTGTTCATCATTCTTTTTCTAATTTTCATTACTCTGACCTCAAGAAGGAGAATCTGTGAAAGGAATCATTATCGCAGTATATTCAGAAATAGCTCATGTTTTACCTGAATGAATTTATGTGGCTTATGAAACTCAAAACAGCCAGTCTCTGTCTTTCTGATGTTTTCTCCTTCCTCTGTGCCTATTTCACATTCTTCAAATCATTTTCAAAATTCATACCTATTAATGCCTTAGTTCATTCAAAGGCTATATGAGAATGCAATTTAAGTTTTCAAGTTACATTTAATTCTGTATGCAACTGACATTACACAATCATTACAGAATTAATATATTTTTTACTTATTTGGGGGCCCTATCCAGTTATAATAACATTATATGAGATATTTCCAATTATATTAAGTAATTTGACTATGGCCTTGGAAATTGTATGGCTCAGACTACAATCTTCTCAAAAATATCACATGAAGAATTTATGAATAAGCCACACATGTGTAAATACCAAATAGTTTCTCTGGTGTGAAAAACTATAATCATAATAAGATCCTAATGATATAATTGACAATGTGAAAGAGGAAGAAAAGGGCTAAAGGTGTAGGGGAAATGGGAAGGGGAAAGGAAATAAGAGAAAAGAAGAAATATGAGAAAATGAAAAATTTGAAATGAAGTTTTTGTAAATAGGGAAGGGAGGAGGGGGTGGAGGGAGGACAGGGACAAGGGGAAAAAATGAGAACCAAGACCTGTCATGCAAAGGTACAAGATCGCAATGATGAATGTAACTGTACTGTATGCCTAAAATGTACCAATAAACTCAATGAGGAAAAAAATGAATTTATGATATCATCAATAGAATAAATGAAACTTTAATAATTATATAGTTTAAGTAAAAATTATTATTACATATACCATTGAAAATATTTAAAAATATTAAAGTCATAAAACAAGTCATCTTACATGCTATAGTTAAAATTCTCAGTATTAGTGCGAAATACATATTCACATAAAGACATATTTACATGAAATACATATTTACAAAAATAGTATCAGTAACAGTAACTCTTCCAGGCAGTAGGAGAATTCTCTATTAGGAATAATTGCTTCTTTTAATCATGACAATTGCCCTATTGCATAGCTACAACTATTCATCCCATTCAACAGACGAAAAAATAAGCGATATTAAATATTAAAAATATTGTGCGTGACACAGCTAGGATTTTAACCCAGACGGACCGGTGCCATGATCCATGCTTTTATCTATTAAAGGTCAGTATGAGAGTACTTAGATTAAGGTCTTTACATTCCCTGAAAAAGAGAATCTCTCTTCCTGGCATTCAGCCTGATCACTGTGCAACGTCCTTATGTAAAATGACCTTCTAGAATTGTACTCTGGAGAATTACTGTTGTTCTCACATAGTGACTAAGCTTGGAGCTCAAGGGCTGTTATGGAGGGCAGATTTTCAATTTGGGAGTATGGGAGCTCCTGCCAGTACCATTTTTAGTAATAGAACTTGGGAGTACACTTGCAGCCTTCTTGTCTGGGATTTGTCTCAGCGCTGGGACTCTGTTGTAGTCCAGGCAGCCCCCATATCTACCAGATGAAAACTGGCCATTGCAAGTGCAGTGCAGATCAGTAACTGAGAGCTGCTCTTCCTGAAGCATCAATTCACTGCTCACTCTTAGGGCTACACTGAACGGATCTGATTCCACACAGAAGTACATATCGAACGAAAGAGGTCCCTCATTCTGATATCTTCCTGAAAGATCTGGTGTTGCTTGGAGTAAAACAGTATGGCTTTAACAATGCATGTGAAGGAAGATCTCCATGTTAGGCTTTTTAAAAGCACCTAGCACTTATTTATCAAGACTGGAATTTCATAAAAATGTCATGTGATCATTCAGTGGCTCTCGGTAGTATAGGTTTCAGTTTGTTTATGTGTTCATTTTCTATCTCCCATGTTTGTATTTTGGGCTATTTGAACAGGGCTTAGCATATGGGAGGGAGTTAAAGAGCAGTTGGCAAAGGGAATGAAGGAAGGAAGAAAGGAAGGATGGAAGGAAGGAAGGAAGGGAGGGAGGAAGGAAGGAAGGGAGGGGGGGGAGGGAAGAGAAAACACTAAAGGTTTCTTCAACAATATATATATTGGCGAAAACTAAAGACTGTTAAATGGAGAAATAAGTGATATTAATAATGCTCTACTCTACTTTTATGTAGAAAATGGCCATATTTAAGGTATAACTATTGATGTTTCTATTATAAATCACAATTGATTGAATTGTGAATATCTCATGTTAGAATCTGCCTCTGGTGATGTATAAAATTGGTGTTAAATACATCCTAAAATCTCTGGGTATCACAGGAAAGGAGCGGTTCATAGCCACTTCCTCCAAAATTAATACAATGAATTATGAACAGAAGAAAGATAACCAAATTATTATATAGGTAACAGGAAACATTTAAATTTATACGAAGTAAAAGTAAAACTATACATAAAAGGGTAATGCCAATATATGGTAGCCCCAAGTCAAAAGTCCATGGAAATTAATAATTGTGGGTTTTGCCTTATTATAGTACTGAGCCTCATAGTAATTTTTTAAAAAGAGAATTTCCATAAAGATATTTTAAGGACCATTGATTTTAACACATACAGATTTAGCTAGTTTACTTGAATGATGGCAAAAACTGTTCTGATTTGTATATTACCTAGAAAGAGGCTTGATCTAACTTCTACTTCTAAAGTGAAGTGAATTAATATCAGATTTGAAGTCAAAATATTTCAACTCTACAAGAGTAACAGAGCTCCACGAAATTTTTTAAAATATACATTAAAGAAAGTATCATTCTTAACTTAGATTTTAGGTCATTTATTTAAAAGAAACAAAAAGTTTACCCTTTACCCCTTATCCGTGCCAATGCTTAATGGTTAATCATTGTGAATTCTTGTGCATTCTATTTATTTTATTTTATTTTATTTTATTTTATTTTTTCTGGGTGGTTGTGGTGGTGGTGGTAGGAATTGAATCTAGGGCCTTGGCCATGTGAGGCAAGCATTTACCACTGAGCTACAGAAACTCATTTTCTTGTTAGATGAACTGAGCTGTGATATATACACTTAATTTTACCCCCAACAGTTTCTTTTGTTATGCCATCCCTGAGGCAAATAGCACACTGTTCATTTTTTAAACATTTAATTCATATCCTTAATTTTTATATCAACAGGTTATTTAATCCTTAGTTAGAGACAGATAACTTTTAAAGCTTTCATTCATTTAAAGAAAATATCTTAAATAAAATTATTAATGAAGGTCTACATAAAATAAAGATTTACAAAGCACATCTGAAATTCTTAAAATTCCTCTAGTAGTACAAAGCTACCTAAATATGAAGTTAATGATTTGAAGTTTATCCTTAGATGACAAATTTCCTGAAACTATTATGATGCCTCGTTTAAGTTTGAAGTTTGGTTCTATAATTATGGAAATATTTACTATTTTTTGAATCCCAGAATTTACAATGAGTTCAAAGGACATTTATTTTTCTTTATTTTAGTGGAAGTGAAGCTATTTGAAAAAGGAGAACATGTTATATTTTTAAAGCTTAGCTTAGTGGAAAGCACAAAAATTTACTTAAAATTTTCCCTCTACCTGGACAAATATAATGATTGCCTTTGATCTGCTTGGATATGTAGTCAAGTTTCAACTTCAATGTTTATATTTATATACACAGCATTGACACCTTGGAGAATGAATGGAATAACTCAATTCAAAGTATTTATTTCATTCACCTTATTATTTTAATTTGCCGCACATTCTGCTTAACATAATTATTGCTAATTTGTTTCTCAAATGTTCAGTTGGAAACCAGAGACACAATGATAGTTCTGTACTCCACAATACTGAGAACAGACATCTCTCACTGCATGGCAGTTTTCTTTCTCAGATTACAAATTTTTGTATGTGTTTCTCACAACAGAGAAGAAATAGCATGTCTAATGAAACCACTTTCTGGAAACAAGCAATTTATGTTTAATTTATATTATATTTAAAACCAAGGCTCTGTCAAACTACTTCAACATTCTCTCTTATAGAAAATCAGCACAGATTTCCAATCAGTAACTGAAGCAGGGAATATAATAACTCATGTCTATGCAGTCTATATTCTGATTATTTGCAGAAGCCACTTCATTAATAAATGCTGAATTCCCATGCTTTGCTTGGTAATGCAGCAAGCTATATTGGTACCAATTTCAACTCCTCAGAAGCCTCAGTGCAATAAGAGTTACTTCCATTTTAAAGGACTTGCTTTAGCCAACTGAACTTTCATACACTTTATGCGGTGATGCAAGGAATGGTGCCATAAATCCATGGTGTGATGTTGAAAAATGTCGGTACCAGCCACAAATATCAAAAGATCTACCAAAAAGGCATTTGATATTGGATGACTTTTAAAGTCACATAGAACCCTGACTCAGGAACTTTTGCAATTGGCCTAAGTGAGGGCTGAGTGGAAGAGAGAAAGACAGAGACAGAGAGAAAGGGGGAGGGAGATCTAAGAGAATTTATGAAGATCAGCAGGGCTCTGACATGTTTAGATGTCATGTAATACTAAATTTCCTGATGCGAGACAATGCTTTATCTTATGGGCTATTGGACACTCTTGTCCTGAAGCTTGAAATGTCACTGAACTTTATTAGGTTTAATTTATATAACTGCAGTATACAGAGAATTTTCTTTAAAAAAAAGAAAATTGAGATCATGTGATATGGAAAAGTATTCTATAATGTATTTTATAATGTTTATAATGTGATAAACACATAGGACATAAATCTACTGTAATAGATTGTTACATTAAAGCACTTCACCCACCCAAAAGCAAGCATTATTTTCAAGGAATTCTACGTCCTAAAAGTGATGCACAGTGTGGCTTTATTTTAGCCACTATTAGTCATCCTGCAGTTTTCCTTTATTAAATTTCTACCTCCAATATGGATAATGTTTATCAAGTGTTTCTTAGTCATAGAGAAGGTAGCACATCATGTACAGTGAAAAAACTAAATTTCAAAGGAATATAAAGAGCTAGGTTAAATTAAAGCACTTTTTTTCTTAAAAAAATTGAAGTTACTTTGCGGGAAGTTGAATTGATAACAAAGAGTTAAGGAAAAGTTGTCCTGGAAAACTGTTTAAAAACTGTAGGTTACTTTAACTGATGAACATTAATATTTCCTTAAGGATCCTACACTCCTAGAAATCTACATCTTAGTAGTTGATAAATTTGATTTTCTTTCAGTGAATGGCTCTTCCATATAGTTGGATTGAATGATGACAAGCAAGATATGCAAAAGCAAATGCCCCTGTATGCTTTAGGCACCTTTGCAGGTAAGAAAGACAACACAAGAGATTGTAAAGGGCTCCCAGGCTCATATAAAAATGTCAAGTTAGGTGAGGCTGCTGTGGATTCAGAAGGAAAGAAGGAGACAGAATTAACATTGAGCTGGTATTTTTTAATCTTAAAAAAGATGCACTGCTTGTTGATTGAAATTTTTCTTGTATATACATAAAAATTGTAATTTGAACTCTTGAACTTATTGAAATAAAAGCAAAAAAAAGTGATACTCATGCAATGTGAACAAGATCCAAGTGCATTGAATAGAAAAATGAAGGCAGATTTTTTTAAAGTATAAATTTTGGACTTCTTTTGTCTATCTGTATATTTCAGGTTATTACAATTATACTAGAACAAAATTTTTACATGAACTCTTTTGTTTTCACAAATATCATAAAAAGAAAATTGGTTTTTTATATTAAATTTCTTTTTTATCTATGCATTCATGTTATTCCTTAGACTCTGTTTTTCCTCAAAAATACTCTTAATAGAAACCATGCAACTAAAGCAATGCTTAATCCATTTTGCCATTGTTCTGAATTACCTAAAAAGATAAATTAATCTTTTTTTGCGACTTGGTTTTTAACTTGTCTATTTCAGACATGCTATTAAGTGTAATTTGGTTGGTAAGTTGACTCTTCTGAAATCCTATGCCAAATAAGATTTTGGGTTTAAAATAAATGGAAAATATTCAAAACAAAGACCTGAAATTCAGAAATCAAATACAAGCATAAAATTCCTTGTTGCTGGCATAAATAACTTTTATATGTTTCTATATATACATTATCTCAGTATTTTATAAGCATTTTTCTATGTTGGCAATCATATTAAAATTCAGTAAAGTACAAATGCACTGGCCCTAATTGTTTCAAAGCCCAGAGTTTAGAGGTAGTTGAGTTGACATTGCTAATTTGCATTAATTGCCTACTGTGTGACATTATTACTGATAACGATGGTTAGCAGAACTGTGCTTCACTTTGCTGCTGAATCAGCAGCATTGCAGCCAAAGTCGTCGCTGTGCTGCAGCCTAGTGGAATAGTTTGGTATAAAAATGACATATTCTCAGACCAAAGCGTGCTATCACTGACTGCAAAGTAGGTTAGGAAACATAGGGAATAAGTCATATATCATGAAATGCTGCTGATCGTAGATACTTTACTTCAGTCATTTGTGCGAAGTATTAAGTGAAGGTCAAGAACTTCAGTCTAAGTTTTAATCAGATTTCACATATTTCTCATTGACCCTTTCGGTTTCAAATATTCCAATCCTAAAAAAAGAAATCAGATCTTTTCCAGATTACATGAACTTTCTTAATATTAAGCCAGAATTATAGATCTTTCTATTCAGAAATCATTAATTTATGTGTTTACTTTTTAAAAGAAAAAAACCTCAATGTTGGTAAAAATCTAACAGAAATATTTAATTGAATACCTGTAAAGCACTAGTCTCTTTAATATACAGCTCATTTTCACATATATCAAGGAACATCGCCTGGGCCATTAATCAGGTACTAGGTGCATATTAATCTCATACATATGTGCATGAACATGGGTTCACATACAGTGTACACTCTGGTTCCCCATCCATTTTTCTGCTCTTCCCCCTCACATTTAAGTGTGTGGAATTGTATTCTTTGATTGGGGTCAGTAAAGGCATACACATTCACCAGGGAAGTCAATTTGTTAGCAGCAAGTATTTGAAACCAAAGAAGTATCTGATTTATTGAAAGCAGACATTGACTCATACTTTAAAAACACAGAAAAAGAAAAAAAAGTGAAAGGAAAGGAAAACAGCAATGCTTTGTATTTTTGTCACCAGAATGGCTTTGCATTTGCTGTGTCCCTCAGCCACAGCCCCAGGTTGTTCTATGTGCTCACTTTCCAATCCTTCACTCCTCTCTTCCCGAATAAAGACTATTTCCTTATGCGTTGCGCATTGAATACAGATGTGCCCCATTTAACTCCACTAGGGTGACAGGGGCAGATTTCCTATGCAACTTATCATTGACCTATTTCGGACACAACCTCTTCATTTTTTCTTCATCATTTTAACTAGAAATGAACATGCAGTTCTGTCAATGACATAATGTTTTCACGAAAGTTCTTCTAATTAAAAATCCTCACCATACCAGACCTAAAAAATGAGCACACTCTTGCCAAGTGTTATTCACCACAGAGAAGCTCTTGTAGCGATGTTTTAAAGAAAGATAAAGAGGGGATGGTGTGAAGGGAGAAAGTCTACTAACATATGCAGTGAAGTATAGCAGTTGTCACCATCGGAGGGGCAGATTATTTTTAATATAAATATTTCAATAGGGAAAATGTGAAGAAAAAATAATGTATTTCCAAAAAGCTCGGAAGTAATGGCTGTACAGTTTTGGATAATAAAAGCTATAACTGGAATGAGGGACTACAATTATAGGAAACAGACCTTTTCCTTTTTTTTTTTTTCCTTGAAAGCTTAACGCACAAGGTCATTTTTAAAATGATGTTTGTCTTTGTACCTGCAGACTACCTTTTTTCTAATGACAAAGAGATAGCAGGTTTTTATCGTGGTGGCATAAAAACACTTCCAGGCTACTGATTTTGCCCATACTTACAGTGCTATCAATAGTTACTTGTTGGGGACATGCATTTAGACTTTCAATAGGCTGCATTAATTTAACACCACATAAAATATGGATTTTATTGCAGCAGAGACAATACTTGCTGCAACTGCTGACTGCACGCATTTCATCCCCTCACACTCCTGACTCAGATATAAAAGGTGAATATAGGAATTGTGCCTATTCTGTTTCCCATGAATGTCAATCTACTGTATTTATGTAGATGCTTAGTGACCATTGACAGCTTCAAGGAGTCTGTCTTTTGCCTGTCGTTTCCCTTTACATTGAGAGTACAATGAACTATGACTACGGACAAGTGCAGAGTGAATGCATCCGTACGGAATGCAAAGTAATGTTAGGTGATGTTAGGGTTCCCAGCAACGATATTTTCTCTTCCACTGGTTTTGAATGGACAAAGGTAAACAAGTAGGAGCACGACAAATTACACCCCATGATATTTTCAGCATTTGTTCGGGGCGATGAATTTGCAAACTCTAAGCTCGTGACCCACTGTTGAGCATAATATATAATTTACCCAGCTTTGTGTTACCTTCGTAGGTATTGAACGCAGTTGTTTCCAGAATCTCATAGAAAGAGTTATGTACGTGCTCATTTATTAAAGATAATTTTTTGAAATAATTGCTAAGTACAACTTAACAACACATATATTTGCCCCCAGGGGAAGAAAAAGAAAAGACCTTAAGGGAGTTACAAGAAAAGAGGTGAAGTCTTCCTACCTTTTTTATCAGCTTCTGGTTATCGGAAGTTGATTCCAGCCAAAATAACCCTGGAGAAATTGTCACTAGGTCTCCTTTTTGTTTGTTTTCTGCTGTTATTTTCTATCACTGATTCTACTTCAATCTAACTCAAGCTTTCTCTCAGCATCACTTTTAACTCTGGACGGCAGGGAACCGAAGAAAACGGGGGCGAGCTCTCTCTCTGATTGGCTTTCATTCAGTGCTTCTGATTAAGGAGAAAAAAGAAAAAAAAAAAAAAAGGAAAAGGGGAAAAAAGCCCTTCCTCACACTGAGAGAAAGGTTCTGCTGCTAGAGCTGCAGCGCTCGCCATGGGAAGGTTAGAGACTGGGAAGCGCTGGCTTCTGCTCTCACACAGCGATTTGCAAGTGAATGCGAGGGGAGGGCGCTTGGAGCGCTGGGCTTGGCAGGCTCGGCGTCCCCTCCCCCGCAGGCCAGAAAGACTCTCTGTTTCAGGCGAAGGTAATCAGCCCAATCTAATCCGCCTGTGTCCGTAACGCAGCCCCGGAAACAGTGATGCTGCAACTGCTTCTTGCAGTTTTTAAAAGAGATACTTCTGGCTTATTTATTTCTCCAGTGTGTCACAGTAGACGACCAAACCAAAGTATTAACCGAGTGTCAAGTTTAATGACGACCGGGTCAGATACCTTACCAGAGCGATCTTTCCTAAGGTTTTGAATGTTTATTTTTCGTCTTTGTGAACTTTCTCTTCTTCATTCTCCAAATACCGTATTTAGTTGCTTTTTGTCATCAGGAGAACATTTCTGCTCATCACACTGGAAGGTCCGGGAGCAGTTTTGTCTGCCTGACCTTATCAGCTTTGCATCGCAATGGTTTAAAGATAAACTATTTTATGAATAATTTTAGTACATAATTACTGTTATTGAATTATTTAAATTTGGGATTTGGTGCAATATTTTTGAACGTTTTTTCTCATGAATTATTAATTTCGTACTCAAATTAGTGTATGGACATAGTGTAAATATATATGAATGGATCTACTTACCAACCGTCTAATTGTTTCTCTCTGTATTATCTCCATTAAATTATAATAAATCAAAACCAGTTATAATGAGCCAAAGCCTTATCACCAAATGATGTCAGTATAGCTCCACAAAATAAATAAGACCTTTACATTTTTTGGCTACATGTAGATTCCTGTCTAAAATGCGGTCCATGATAAATTACATCAATATATGTAAATCATAAAAATAAATATAAAGCTCAGGGTGAAATTATTAATATCATCTAGCCCACCTATGATTCTTTTTTAGCAGATGATAATGCTAAAAATATTAGATATCTTGCTTAAAGTCACTGAGCTAACTTGTGGAGGGGCTAAAACCATTACATTGTACCAAGTCTAATCTTTTCTGGAATCCCACGCTACCTCTTTGGGGCTTACTTGATCATTCTTACCATCATTTGGTTATTAGGATATAATAAGCATAATGAATTTCAAAGAACCCTCAGTCTGGGGGTGGGAGAGAAAGGTAAAAGATTCTAAATTAGATTTCAAAAAGTTTTATAATGCCAGCATGTTACCTTTCTACTAGTGTTACTGTCTCATTTTATATTTGAAGACACCAAGCTTTTCTACTCACCTAAGTAGTATTTATAGCAGACAGGGACTATTTTTTTTCCTTAATTTTACAGATGAGGGCATTAGGATCTAGAAAATTTTAATTACTTTGCTAAAGCAACCATTCTGAAAATTATCTGTGAATCATTTGCCTGTAATTTGTTCAACGTACTGTCTTTATTTTAGAGTTACTTGAAAATATTTAAGCAAATTTTTTTGACGTATGTGTTGAATGTATATGTATTTATGTAATGTATATAATACTGCTATTGATTCTTTAAGGTTCACTGCTGAGATAAATTTTAAAATAGCTCACATAAATTGCAAAGTATATAAATAGGAAAAGAAGATGTGCACACAAATACAGTCTGTCTAATTATATTAATCATTTTTATGTCTGTTACTGATATCAAAATAAATAGCTCTAGAATGCAATAAAGTTTTGTAATACACATTATGGGCTCAGTTGAGAAAGTTAATGAAAGGCTAAGGTCTAAAGTTAAATTATATTTTTATATTTAAATTATATTTAATGCATGATCCAATGATGTATCCCAACATAAGTTTCTTAACAAAAAGAATATACTCTTCTCTGATATAAATTTCTAATTTGATCTGATCAGTCTTCCTCCCATAGTCATTAAAGACTCAGGATCTTTGTCTTGGGGCTCAACACTTTTAAGGAATTGAACTTGTTTTGTGATAGAAGAAATACCACTCCATGTCTGTCTCCTTGGAAGCAGTGTAAAATGAATAAAGGAAGGATGTTTCCGCCCTTTGTTATGGGCCTTTTATTCTATGATCTCATTGGCTGGAAATGAGATATAATATTTATTCACAAAATGTTGCTACAAGGGTTCAAGAAATATTATTTGTTCTGGACAAATAATTGTAATTTGTGTCATTAGAAAAGGCAAACAGAATTGGGTGCGAATAACAACAGTTCACATTATATCTGTGCATCACATAATAGTATTTTATATAATATATCTTTTTGAGAAAAGCAAAACCTTGTTCATGTTTAAAATTTGATCATGTTAGTGACGGTATACTTGAAAAATAAAACAATTGTAAAAATTACTGTATAAAATAATCATGTCTATTATTCTATTTTCTCTTTTACAATGAGGTAATGTATTCAACAAATAACAAGGAAAACTTCCTTATAATTCAAATGGATAAGATATGGATGATAGAAAGATATGAGGGAAGTTGAACAATGAATGTATTAATACTCACCATAATTATCTTTATGGAAACCTTATAAAAGTCATTCAGACAGTAACTGAGATCATATACTACTGTACCGAATGTATTCCTTTGTAATCAAAATTAACATAAAGAGTAAAAAGAACATTGTTTGGAAATTATAACCTTTGTGAACTACCATTTTTCAATTCCTTTATTTTACTCTAGAAATGAATTGATTTGGGATTCTAAACGTCTTCTATTTCTTTTCAGTTGCATTTGCAAATCTTATGTAAATTAGTCCTGAAAATCAGATAAAGCATGCTTGTATTCACCAACACTTGCGAAGTGTAGTGCATGAAAATTAAAATGAATGAAGGAAAAGGTAAAAAGTAAAATGACCTTTCCATAAATGGGAAGAATGTTTCAGTATCTTACAAAAGTGTTCTTTGATGTGAGAAGAAGCCACTTGTCCGTTAAGAGTAAGTAAAATCTGATAAGAACTTTAACACAGAGTCTGTCAAAAAATATATATACATCAGGAAAAGAAAGACATATAGATATTTTAATTCTAAATATATTGAGACATCATAAGTTTAATACAAGTTACCTTTGGGCTGTACAATTATAAGATAGCTTCCAGATATTTATCAGTATGGTGAACTGCTAAAGTGAGTACACATTTTTTGCCAACTCTGTGTAATATATATGTGTGCCAATGTATGTGTGTGTGTGTATGTGTGTGTGTGTGTAAATTAAATGTCATACTGTAATGACAAAACACCAAGGAAACTGCTAAGTATTCTCTCCTTATAATAAGGTCACCCAATGAACACTGACCTCTATTCAAATACAGAAGACCCACTTGATTAAAATCAATAAAATAAAACAATCTTCCATTCCTTACTGAAGAATTATATGCTTAAAGATTGCCAAGGTGCTAAACAATAAGCATAAGTATTTATTAAGTGCCACTTGCTAAACAGTTGCATATTTTTAAAAAATAGCTTGTCAGCAGCATTTTCATAGTTCCTTTGAACATTAGGATTTTATTTTCTGTTAGCAAATTAATCAAACCTAGTGCTCTGCTTATGGGTATGAGACAAAAGTAGAGAATGTCCACAGTACTTCACTCTTTGTAAATATGAGACAGGAAATATAAATCAGCATACTTTGATTGACAAAATAATATTTCTCCCCTTATCTCTACCTTCTCTGCCTTACTTGATGGTAGTTTTGGAAAATTAAAACATGTTTCCATTGTAGCTTAATGTTCAGGGTTTGTGTGTTGTGCGGTTATTCACTTTTTCAAAATGCCTTTACAATCTTAATCAGAAATTGAGTTAGGTAAGGAGAAAGATGAGATGTGAGACATTTTTTTCTCCATAGATTAGTAGCTAAGGAAGCCTGCTTTTGCAGTCTCCAGTACTTGAGGCAATTGTGTAAGCTTTTTGGACAATAGCAGTGCATGTTTGATTCCAGGAGGCTGGAAGTGCTCTCGCTATTTGCCTAGTTCTCCTCTCTCTATTCATGCCATAGCTACCTACCATTCCAATTTAAATTACTGTTATTTGTCTAAGAATGCTAGAGTGGTTTCTGTTATGTACAGCTGAACTGTTACTGATACCTCTACTATTTGCCTAACATTTCTTAGGTCCTGGAAATTTGCAGCAGGAAGAAAGAGGAAAAAGCCAGATGAGAAATGAAATGTTAAGTAGTTGGTGATGTTTTCGAAAATCCATTTATTTTTCAGAACATTGAAGAGTTAATTAAAGATCATTTGATCTTAAATTTACTTTTTTTTCCTATCCCCATCCATTTGGAAGCCACTATGCTATGTATATTTTAGATATAAGGGTCACTGCTTGTTTTCTTATTTTTCCTCGGTCAAATCGGAATTACACTGTTTGCTTACCTTTTTCCTACTATTTTAATGTAGAAAATTCTACTTATATATGAAAAGATTTACAAATAAATTTCATCTTCATAACAAAACAAAAAAATAATAGATTGAATAATACTCATGCTGATTGAAAACTAAATTTTCACACAAACTGGCTTTTTCCATCCATGCCTGAATTAGGTTAGTGACTTATTTTAACCTTTGAAACATTGGTGAAGTGAACAACAGCCAATGAACACTTTTATATTTTGGGTCATGATTTAACTTTATGCCCGAGAAAGGGAATGAAATTAAAATTTGAAGTAAAAAATAGTGAAAAATAACAAAGTATAAGTCTTAAGTATTTGCCATTGCATTTAATAAACATAAATATAAACTTCTGTTTATTTTTTATTTTATGTTTTCTTCTTAATGCAAGGCCTAATAGGTCCAAAAGCAGCATTTTGACCAATATTGTCATTCAGAAAAGCCAGTCTATGAATTCTTGGAAGCTTTCAAGAAAAGGCAATATTTGTAAACAAATTAATTACTTACTGCAGAAAGAAAGATCACAACGATCCATTTCGTTTCTTCTCTTCCAAAATATCATTCCACTTCTTCACCTCCTTGTTATTATTATATCCAGGAAACTGTCAATCACTGACACTGTACTCTACCTATAACCTAACAAGTTAGCTCCCACAGCATCACGGATGCTGTAGAAAAACACAAGACCTCAGATTCAGAGACAGAGGGGACAGGAATCAACATGATCATCCTATGTGAGTCTCATTTCTTGTCCTCCCGCATCCTGGCAGCAATGTGGACATTATGTTATGGGGAAGGATCTTCATGGCTGAGGAATCCAAGTTTAGGAAAACTAAGATTTTTTTTTTTATTTTCATGAATTGCGAGAAAAACCTTCCTTTTTTTCTTAAAAAATATCATTTTCTTATTTTACCCTTTACCTTGATGGGCCACTGTCTCATTCCCCCCAAGATTGTTCTTATGAAAATATATTGAATAAAAATAGCTCAGAAACAATTAAATTAAGCACAGAAACATGGAAGGAAAATGGGAAATCATTTCCCAAGTTTATTATCTATTGATCTAATGATTGCTATTTTATTACAAATGTGAGGTGTACCTAATGCAGTAGTAATTCATGCAATTGCCCAAAATGCTGAATAAGTACAAATGATAGGTAGTTTGCTTGTTAAAGGGATGTTAGCACAGCTATTAGTTTACATAGTTTCAACTGGTCATGAGTTTCTGTCACTCAGTGGAAGCAGTCCCCAACCTCTCTACTCCATTTTAGGCCACACAGATTTGAGCTATCTAATTAACAAGTATATCTCCTCAAGTGAGCAACTTGGTTTCCAGAATATCTACTAATTCAACCGTCATTAATAGACTAAGAAATATATTTTATAAAGCTACTTTAATATAAGCATTCTCACAATTTTATTTCCTCAAATCACTTTGATCCCACCGAAAGCATAGATAGGTTCCTTTCTTTTCATAATTTTATGCCAGTGCTTTTTGTTCTTATAAGGCAATTCATTTTTTGTCCTTCCCTTATGATTCAAATAGTGAGAAAGGAGGTAAAATAGAATTTTGTGGGGCGGGAGTTGAGGTGATTTAGCTCAATGGTGCTCCACTGCCTGCCTCACATGCACAAGGTCCCGAGTTCAATCCCTGGTTCAAAAAAATAAATAAATAAATCTTTTTTGGTTCTTCTTGAAGGAATCCCCTTCCAAAATAGAAAAAAGAAAGAAAGAAACCAAAAAAAAACCAAACACGTGTAGCAGTACTTTTACACTTACCCAGCGCTCAGGCAGAAATATACCACCAAGTATACACAAACCAAGTGGAATGCCGTTAAAGTTTTCTTGCTCTAGGTGGACCTTCTACAATTTCCTGAATGTGTCCTTTGGGAAACTCACATGTACCAAAGCACATGACCACCTCATTTCTTAGGAAAACTCTAAAGATGACTGGAAACTGCCTCTAGGACTAAATTTAAGACTTGGAAGAATGGTTCTAGAAATGTAGTCAGGGGACCTAAAACATGAACCACACAGGGAACTTTATTGGGTACTTGCACTTCCAAAGCAGGGGCGAAACGACTGAGCTAAATCCCCTGCTCCTTTTAAAGGAAAATTATAAGGTCTCATCTAAGAACTACTGAACCAGAAACAATGGGAGTGGTCATTCTGTATATTGTAATGTATCAAGTTGGGTCTAAGAGCTGAAATTTGTGAGCCACTTTTCGCACATCCGTAGCTATAAGGTAAATGAGAAAAGAAAAAAAAAATTCTCTGAATTAAAATTCATGGTTTAAATGAAAGATCTGTTTATGCATCACTTATTATTTTTCACACTTCTACATCATATACAAAATCATTTCACAACATGATTCTATTTGTGAGATTGAGGAGGAGAGCTATGATCATAATTCTGCCTAAATAAGGATTTAACAATCTAATGAGAGAGACAGAAATTAAGACAAATGATACACAAAAGTAAATGAAGGGGTAGAAAGGAAGGAATTTTGCCAACTGTGTGATGAATGTAGAAATAGTTACTCTCGAGGTTTCGAAATAGAGTATTACAACTCTGATGGATGTCAGCTTTGCTTTTCATTTCAGCAGTCAGCATGCTAGGGGGAGGATGGCAAAGAAAATGCCAGCGATACAATGCTCCATTCCAACAGCATGTGGCTGAGACAGAGTCCTCCCAGAGTTGCCAAGAGAACAGACCACAAGAAGGAGGGGCTCTTAACTTCTTGCACAATTTCCATTGATGATGGTAGCTTGCTTTGCATACAAATGACCAACTCCCCGCACCCCGTTCCTCTTGCGATAATAATTTCCCGGTGTGGTATTACGGAAGAGAAAGTAGAAGAAGCAATGAGATGATGAGAAGAAACATAGGAAGTTTTGTAAATAGATTCTAAAGCTAAAAGAAACCAAAAAAGTCCCATTACTGACCGATTGATAGGATTTGCTTTATGAGTATGTAAATGTGCATGGCTGCCTCATAGTTTAATGTATTGCTGTCACATTCTTGGATTTTGTAATGATTTTTAAGCAAATGGATTCACCTTTTCTTTTTGTGTTAGAGCAGAGTTTTGTGGCCAACCTGCTTATTGGCTTGTTGATAATGCTGATGTAGTTTGAGGTACCCATGGACTTAATGGGTCTCATCACAGGTGAATGTTTGAATAGTAATCAATGTTGACATTTAATGGACAAACACATGGATAAATCTGTTAATCATTCGTAAACAAGGACAGTAAAGTGAACCTGACTCTTGTTAAGGGGGGAGTGACTGTAGCGTTTGATTTTTGGTGTAAAGGTACTAGCGAAGGCTTTCTGAATCACATAAAATTTTGTACCATGTGCTCCAGTACCTCATTCTCCAGCTATGTATGGAGCAGCTACAGTGTGCCAAGTATTTTACTTAGCACTGGGATGTAATAATAATCAATGGCTCACTCAATTCTCAACTGCATGGAACTCAGGCTCTAGCAGGGGAAAAATAGCTATTTAATTGCATAAATGATTAAAGTACTATAAATGGTGATAAGGGCTCTGAAAGAAAGGATTTTATTCTCTTGCAATTTATAAGGGTCTTGATCTAAGTGTCAGGAAGTTAGAGGTGAAAGGCTGAGAGAGGAGTTAGTGATGAACTAATAACGGAGTGGAAATAGAATGGTGGAATGCTTTTGCCTACAGTGATGTACAGAAGACTTAAGTCTGTGTTTTGCCAAGCAAATTCAGATTATCCTCCTACTGGTAATATTTGAATAGCCAAGAAAATCCAGCCCTGCAAATACCTTTAACCCTTATTGCAATAGATAGGCACTTAATTTTTCAGACATATTATGCATATGTATACTCTGGTTGTCTTAAAAACTTCTAATTTATGGGCTATGTCTTTGGAATAAAACAAAACAGGCTTCAATGATTACAGTATGCCAAATGTAGTATCTTCTCGCCATTTTAATTAATTTATGCCAGCTTTTCAGTCATTTTTCAGCACTTGCAAAATGAAATAAAAACAAAATCAGCTATTGAACCATTTAGTTCTGTGGTATTAGATCATATTTTAGAAAACCCATAGGGGGAAAAATCTATGTTGGAACAATTTATTTATGCAGTGAACTATGCCAATGTTATTTTAATTTTTAAATACGAATCTATTCTTTGTTATACTGTTTCATGTACCAATATATATTTTGGCTAAAAAATAACTAAGATTTAACAATTATTTAGATTAGTTTTAAAAATAATCTGGTTCATTCAACAATTTAATTAAAAGCCAAATTAATTGCTGTATAATATAGAAGAGTCTTATTTTAGGGTAAAGATTTATATTTTATGTATTAAAGCACTTAAGGGATACAATAATTATTGTACTAGGTACATGATCTCAGGCTAAGTATAGTTACTTAATATGTTTCATTTCTTACTCTAAAGTAAATGAATTATATTTTGGAAAAATATACATAATCAAAAGAAAAAATTTTGGGCTGGGGATTTAGCTCAGCGGTTCGGTGGCCTGCCTTGCAAGCCCAAGGACCCGAGTTCAATCTCTGGTACCCCCCCAAAAAAACCCAAAACAAAACAAAAAAAAAAAAGAAAAAGAAAAAAAGTTGGCAGATGCAATCATTAGCAGTTCATTTCTTAATTTAAAATATTAAATTAAAAATTTAGCTGGGTCTTGTGGCACACTCCTGTATTTCCAGTACTTAGGAAGTTGAGGCAGGAGGATTGCTGCAAGTCTGGTCACCCCAGGCTCTGTAGTGGGTTCAAGGCCAGCCTAAACTATATAGCAATATGCTGTCTCAAAAGCTGTGTTTTTTACTTGAAAGGAGGCATAAGGAATGATCATTTGTGAAAGTCCTTACTCAGGTCAGAAATACTGCTCCAGATGTAGTGTTTTTTGAGTGAGCCTATTAAAAAAGTTACTTTTAGAATTTTTCAACATTCTAGTATTGAAAATTTTTCTTTCTCTAAATTACAAGGAAAATGGCAGATTTAAAAAGAAAGATAACCAAAACAATAAAAGAGTAAAATTTCATTTTATGAAATGAGTAAGGATAAACAAGATTCCAAAAAGTTCAAATGATTTAAGATCTTTGTATATCAGCTCATTTCAAGTATCACAATAACAAAGTAATTTAATGTGTTTGATAGACCTGATAATTGGAATTTTGTAATTATCAAAGTATGGTTGGTTGGCTATTACTATTGTGCTTTCTGAAATCATCATTGTCCTTATCTGTAGACATCCTACTGTTCACCAGCACACGTGAAGTTCTTGCTGTGTACCACTCTATCTTAGCATCCATTTATCAGCTTCTCCCCATTGCTCCCTGCTGCTGTCAACCTCTGATAACCAAGGCTCTCATCTCAAAAGATCAACTTTTTGAGTTTAAACATATAGATGAGATCATACAAGTATGTGTCTTTTGTTTACCTGGCTTCTTTTGGTTACTTATCTCTATCTAGGTCTATATATGCTTCCACAAATAAAAGATTTTTGAATTTTTGAATGGCTGAGTAGTATATTTTGGTATATATGTACCACATATTTTTATTGATTTATCAGCTGATAGAGACTTTCCATTTGTTGGCTTTTGTGAATAATGTTGCAATAAACAAGAGAGTGCATATGTCTTTCTTATTTCTCATTTCTTATTTATGTTTACACAGTGATGGAATTGCTAGGTCTTATTGTGCCTTTTTTTATTTTGTAAAAAACTTACATTTTGTTTGCTTCATTGGGATTACTAATTTATATCCCCATCAAAAGTGTACAAGTGTCTCTGTTCCTGCATCCTCTCTGGCCCTTGAGATGTGTTACTTTCTGAATACTCATTCTAATAGGGGTGATGTGACAGCTCACTGAGCATTTTTTTAACATATCTGATGGGTATTTGTGTATGTTCTTTGGAGAAATACCAGTTTAGTTGTACTGCCCCTTTTTTATCTGTGGATTTTGTATGTGTGTGCGCGTGTGTGTGTTCTTCAGTTTTTTGAATTTTTAAAATATTCTAGATATTATCTTACTTTCAGAAGTATAGTTTGCAAGTATTTTCATTCTGTTGGCTAATTGGTCACTCTTGATTGATACCTTTGTTGTATGGAAACTTTTTAATGTAATGCAATCTCAATTGTCTATTTTTTGCTTTTGTTTCTTGTGATTTTGGGGGCATATAAAGAGCCCCTGCCTACTTTCTTGTCCTGAAGTGTTTCTCCTATTTCTTTCCATATATGGGATTTAATTTGATAAGCCATTTTGATTCCATTTTGTAGCTGTTTTTAGTTTTATTCTACTTTCATTCTTCTATATGTGGATATTTAATTTTCTAGCAGTCGGTTTTGAAAAGGTCACTCATCTGATGGATGTTTGTAACTACTTTGTCACAAAGCACTTGGCTGTAGACTTGTGTTTACTCAGAAACTGTATTCTGTCTCTTTGTCTATGTGTTGTGTTGTGCTGTACTATTTTGATAAAGAATGCTCTTGCTATATTTTGACATCAGTTAGTGTAATGTCTCCTGCTTTATTTGTTGTTGCTATTGTTTTGATTACAGTAGTATTGGTTACTAAGGATTTTTTTGTGGATGTGCACAAACTTTAGGGTTGCTTTTACTAATTCTGTGAGGAATACAATTAATTTTTATGATGTGGATTGAAACGAAGCAATAGATAACCTCTAACTATATGGGCATTTTATCAATATTTGTACTTCCAATCCATAACCTTGAAGTGTGCTTCCATTTTAAATTTGTTTCTTCTTGTGTGTCTTCAATTTATTTTTATCAGTTTTATATAGTTTTCATTATATAGATATTTAAACATTTTTGGTTAAAGTTATCTCTAGCTACTTTATTATATATTTGTATTATATAAATGGAAAAGGGTTCCTTTCTCCCCACAGCCCCACCAGCATTTGTTGTTGGTTGATTTCTTAATAGCAACCATTCTTAACAAGGGTGAAATGGAATCTCAGTGTTATTTTCATCTGCATCTCTCAAACGACCACTGATGTTGAACATTTTTTTAAAAATTTATTTGCTGCTTCTACTTTTCTGTCTTAGAAGTGTCTGTTCATTTCAGATACCCATTTTTTAATTGGGTCTTTATATTTGGGGGGTCTGATTTTTTTGAGCTTTTTATATATTCTAGATAGTAGACCTTTGTCTGAGGAAAGTGTGGTAATTTTTTTCCCCCACATTGTGGGTTGTCTTGCAATTCTGTTTGTGATTTCCCTGGCAGTGCAGAAGCTGTTTAAAAAGATGAGATTCCAATTGTTGATTCTTTGTGCTAGTTCCCATGCTACTGAGAATTTTTTTATATAAAGTAATTTCCTATGCTGACATCTTCAAGAGTTCTACCTAACTAATCTTTCAGCAAGTTTAATGTTTCTGTTTTAATATTTAAATCTTTAATCCACTTGAAATTTAGTTTAGAGCATGGTGAAAGGTACGACTCTAGTTTTAATCTTTGACAAGTTGAAAGCCAGTTTTTTCAATAGCATTTATTAAAGAGGCTGTCTTTGTTTCATTGAAGATGGTTGGCTCCTTTGTCAAAGATGAAATAGTTGAGTACGTTAGAAGCTGTTTCTGCATCTTCTAGTCTGTTCCACTGATCCTTAGGTCTTTTCTTTGCTGGTAACATGCTATTTTTATCACAGTGATATAGTTTCAAGTTGGGGATTGTGATACCACCTGCATGTCTCTGTTGACTAGAATGGCTTTTACTAGTGAAGGTCTTGACTGATTCCCAATGAATTTTGGGATTTTGTCCAGCTCTGTGAAATATACTGTTGGGATTTCAATAGGGATTGTGTTGAATATGAATAGAAGTTTTGGAAGTATGGCCATTTTCACTATGTTGATTCTTCCTACCCAGAAACAAGGGATACCTTTCCATTTCTTATATCTTCTTTAATCTCTTTTTTCAAAGTGCTGTAGTTCTTAATGTACAAGTTTTTGTTTCCTTTGTTAGATTGATTCCTAGGTATTTCACATTTTTGGATGCTATTGTAAAATAGATTATTTCCTTAATTTCCATCTCAGTGAGTCTTTTATTTGTGTACAAAAAAGCTGTTAATTTTTCAATGGCTATCTTGTATCCAGCTACTTTTCTGAATCTGTTAATTAAGTCTAGAAGTCTTTTGGAGGAATTTTTTGGGCCTTCTTTGTAGACTATCATTGCCAGAAAATAATGACAGTATAACTTCTTCCTTTCCTGTCTTTATTGCATTTATTTCTTTGTCTTGTCTAATTTCTGTGGCTAATGTTTCTAAAACTATATTGAGCAGAAGTCATGACAGTGGACATTCTTATTTTGTTTCTGATTTTAACGAGAAGGTTTTCAGTGTTTGACCATATATAATGATGTTGGCTGTTGGTTTTGCATAAATAGGCTTTATCTAGTTAATATAAAGACCATCTATTCCAATTTTCTGTAGGGTTTTTATCATGAATGGGTGTTGAGTTTTGGCAAATGCTTTTTCTGAATCTATTGAAATGATCAAATGGTTTTTGTCCTTGACTCTGTTAATATAGTGTATTACATTTATTGATTTACATATGTTGAATCACCTCACACACCTAAGATAAACCCGACTTGGTCAGGGTGTATAATCTTCCTGATGATCCTCTGTATTGTTTGTCATTATTGCATTAAGGATTTTTACATCTATGTTCATTAGGGAGATTGGCCTGTAGTTCTCTTTTTTGGTTGGGTCTTTCCCTGGTTTTGGAATCAAAATAACACTTGCTTCCATGAATGAATTTGGAGGTATTTCTTCCTTTTCAGTTTAATTGAAAAGCTTAAAGAGTAGTGCCAGTAGTTCTCTAGGGCAGGGGATTTGGGTCAGTGATTCTGCTGCCTATCCTATAAGCACAAGGGCCTGAGTTCGACCCTGGTACAAAAAAAAAAAAAAAAAAAAAAAAGTCCTTGGAGAAGTTAACAGTGAAGCAATCAGTACCTGGACTTTTCTTAGTTGGTAAATTTTTAATTACATTTTAAATTTCACTGTGTAAGTGGGATATTTAGAATTTTTATATCTTGTTCAGTCAACTTTGGTAATTTATATGTATCTAGAAATTATCCATTTCTGTGCTTTCCATTTTATTAGAGTACAGGTTCTAAAAGTATTGATGATCCTTTGGATTTCTGCTAGATTGTTTTGACTGTCCAATTTTCACTCCTAATTGTATGAATATCAGCCTTTTCATTCCTGTTTTTAATAAGACTGGCTAAGGGTTTATCAATTTTATTTATTCTCTTGAAAAAGCACTCTTCCATTTATTGGTTTTTTTGTATCTTTCTCTTAGTCTTCATTGCATTGATTTCTGCTTTGATGTTTATAATTTCCTCCTCTCTATGAGTTTTGGGTTTCTCTTGATTTTCTTTATCTGGAGCTTAAGAATCACTATTAGGTTTTTTATTTGAACTCGCTCTGTTTTCCTTATGTGAGCATTCACTGCTATGAATTTCCTACATAAAACTACTTTTATTGTGTCCCATAGATTCCTGTATACTGCACTGGCATTATCATTAAACTGTAAAAATTTTCTATTTCCTTCTTTAATTTCTATTGTGACCCATTGGTTATTCAGGAGAGTGTTATTCAATTTCTAGGTGTTTTGAAGTTATTACAATTCATATACTATTGATCTCCAGATTAATTGCTCTATGGTCTGATAAAATATATGGTATAACTTCACTTCCTTCACATTTACTTGAACATGTTCTATGAGCTAGCATGTGGTTTATTTTGGAGAATGATCCTTGTTCAGATGAAAAGAATGTATATTCTGATTTTGTGGGTTGGAACACTCTGTAGATATTTATTAAGTCCAATTGTTTAAGTATAATTGTTTAATATAGTGAAATATATAATATAGTACTATATAGTACAATTGTTTAATATAGTGACTTTCCTTGTCTCTCTTAATTATTTTTGGTTTGAAATTTACTTCATCTGCAAATAAGATAGCTACCCCTGACATTTTCTGGGTTCCTATTGCATGGAGAACTGTTTTCCATTCTTTTACTGTTAATCTATGAGTTTCTTTTTCAACCAGCTATGTTTCTTGTATAGAGCATAATGTTGGATTTTCCTTTTTAATCCACTCTGGTAATCTATTTTTTTTGATTGATGAATTGAGACCATTGGCATTGATGGTTATAACTGATATGTATTGACTGATCATTGTCATGTTATTTTCCTGTTGGTTATTTTTTATTTTTCTCTCTCTCCTTTAAATTCTTGCCTATTGGATTTGCTCTGTTATGCCTCATGGAAAGGTAACCTCAATGTCTTTTTATAGGGTGTTGTTTAAAAGTGTCTGGAGTGCTGGTTTTGTATTCATGAAATTTCTCAGCTGTTCTTGGTCATGTAAGTATATTATTTCCTCATCAATTTTGAAAGGTAGTTTTGCAGGATACATCAGCCTAAGTTAGAGGTTGTTTTCCTTTAGGGCTTGAAATACCTCACTCCAGGCTTTCCTTGACCTGAATGTTTGTGTTGAAAAGTCTGCTGTGATTCTGATGAATTTTCCTTTACATATAATTTGTTTCTTTTCTCCAGTTGCTCTTAATATTTTGTACTCCCATTCAGTTTCCAGGATCTTGACTGTTATTTGTCTAGGTGCAGATTTTTTTAGCATAGCTACTTGAAGTCCTATATGCCTCACTTATCTGTATGTCTAGTTTTTTTGTTCTGTTTGGGAACTTTTCTATCATTAATACTGTGAACTGTTTTTTATGTTATTTGTGCTTTCTCCTGATTTTTTGTAGACTTTTATCAATTTTATATTATTCTTCTTTGCATGATGTAGGAGCTTCTGGATTGATTTTTAATAGTCCCTTACTATTTTTAAGAGATCTCTCTTTTCATGGTCACAGATGACCATCCTGTCTTCTATATCTGATATTCTATCTTCAGATTGGTTCAGTCTGCTATGTATACTTTCAATAGTTTTTAATCTGGATAGCAGTTTGAATATATTCCATGAATTCCATTTATTTCTTATATTGGGCATTCATGGTTTCCATTTCTTTCCTATGCTGATCATTCATGGTTTCCATCATGGTCCTGAACTCAGAACTCATCCATTTTTTTTTTTTAAATCTGTTTCTGTTCTAGAGTCTCTAATCAAGTCTTTTATTCTGCTTATCATCTCTGTAGTTATCTGGGAAATTATTTTGAATATTTCTAGAGCCTCATTCACCTTTTAAAAAAATTTCCTGTGCTATCTGTTAACGTTGTCCAGGTGGTTGATTATCAGACTTTTTCATCTCGTTTCCCCCAGAATTGGCCTTTGGTAAGCAATAGACTGTGTCTTGTTTAAATGTCTTTTCATTTCTATTATTGCTGTTGGTATAGACCTTGGGTTAATTCCTGGGTTGATAATTACTTATTTTAAGTATCTTTGTTGCTTGTATTTAGAACCCTTAAGGAATGATTTTTTCTCAGAGGTGTCTCCCAGATACAGCTGATCTTTAGGATTTGAGTCTCTTATGTCTTTAGGGCAACCTTATTTTCATTATACCAGGAAAGATAACTGATTAGGTCAATCACATTAGATTGAATGATACAATCAGCAACAACAGTAGAATCAAGCACAGCTTAGGAAATGAGAATTTGTGGTAGTTATTAATCTATCACTTTCAACCATGTGAAATAAAACAAAATCAAAGACTAGCCCAAAATATGTTTATAATGAAGAAATTGATCAATACAGTGACTTTACCATTAGGGATGGGGACTTAGAAGTAATAATGCACAATGTACTTTAAGACTCCCTGTGCCTGGCATTGCCAGGAAGCCGGGAGGGGGTATGGGTTGGATTGGGTTTCTGGGAGCACCAATGTGGCTCCATTCCTCACAGGTCCGCTGGTGATGGAGAGGCTTGGGTGTGGGAGGCACTCAGGCTAATGGCTTCACACAGCTCCTGTGCTCTCATGTGGTTGTTCAAAAGTAAATTGCTTAATTTATATGTTTTTGAATAGTTTCCAAAGTTTTCAGTTGTTGTTAATTTATCTTTCTTTCTCTCTCTCTTTCTTTATTTCTCTCTTTCTTTCTTTCTTTCTTTCTTTCACATATGGAGTGAAAAGATACTTGATAATATTTTAAATAAAAATTTCACTTTGTTTGAGGCATAAAATCTATACTGGTGCATTAGGTAGCTTTCCATTACTGTGACATAAAAAGAGAAAAGTAGCAAGAAAATATCCTATTTTTCATAGTTTCACAGCTTTCTGTCCATGGTTGATGCTTTAGTATCCATTGGTGTAATAGTACATTATGTATAGCATAATACATAACAAGAAAGCTACAACAACTAAAGAAGCTGGAATCGAAGTAGAGAGAATAAAAGGAGTTTGGCCCATGATTAACTTCAAGTTTATGCCCCCAGTGACCTAACTTTCTACTGCTAAGTCTCACTTCTTGAATGTTCCATCACTTCCCAGGAACGCCATAGCCTGGTGACTAAGTCTATAACATGAAATATTTATCTAAATCATAGCATCTGCAGATTGTGTTCTGGAGAAGAATGTGCACTGTACAGTTTGTTGATTGAATGTCCCATACGTATCTTTTAGATCCATTTGGTCTAGGGTAGAAATTAAAATTAACTCTGCTGCTTTCTTTTTAATATTTTGTTTTCTTGATTATCTGTGCATTCTTCTTTTTTTTTTTTTTTTTTTTTTTTAATTTTTTTTTTTTTTTTTTCAGTTACTGGGGTTTGAACTCAAGTCTTTGTGCTTGCAAGGCAGTTGCAGGAACCAGTGAGCTAAATCCCTAGCCGAATCTGTACATTCTTATAAGTGCCCTCCTATAGCTACCCTACTATTTTTGTATTTGAGTCTGTTTCTCTCTTGAGGTCTGTTAATCTTCGTCTCATCTATTTGAGTGTATCAAAGCTGGGTGCGTAAACTTTTAGTATTACTTTTTCTTCTTGCTTCAGTGACCTCTTTATTGTATGTAAACATTTTAAAGGAATAAAGTTTTATTTTAGCTCATGTTTGTAGAAATTTCAGTCCATAGTTGGCTGGCTTCAAGGCAGGGCAGCATGTAGAATGGAGAGGCATGCAGAAAAGAAACATTTCATGGTATGGCAAGTAGGAAGCTCCATGGCTTCCTTCTCCTTTCCTTTCTTATTCCTTCGAGGCTACAAACCCAATGGTTGGTGCCACCTACACCTAGGGAGGTTCTTTCCCCTTCAGTAAATCCGTCATCCATGTTCAGAATTATGTGAAAGCAATCAGTGGACTGATCCAGTATTATAGTCCATTGATCTAGTCAATCCCCAAAGCACCTGCTAGGAGTGTATGAGGCATGGTGGGATATTTAGATATAAACCATTACAATTGTTACATAAAAAATTACTTATGTATTTTTATGATATTGATTGTGCTTTATTTGATATAAGGATGGGTATTCAGCCTTCCTCTGAATTTTATTTGCATAAGATAACTTCCAACCTTTTATTCTTCTGTTCATGCTCTTGAATATGAAGTTTCTTGTAAACATCGAAGAGTTGGGTTTTACTCTTCATCCATTCAGTCAATCATTAATTTTAAATGTAAATACATTTTATCATACCATAGCCATTTTTGTAACTTATTTTCTTGCAGTTCTTTCTTGTCTTTCAATATTACAATCACCATTTGTTATTAATTGATTAACTCTTGATTAATTCTTTCTTTGTGATTTTTCAGAATGTGTTTATTATAGATTTTGCCTTGTGGTTACTATGAGCTATAAAAAATCTTTTCATTATAATCAGATGTTTTGAATTTTTAGAAACACAACTCAATCATAGAAATAAACAAATAAAAAAGGGTCCAGGGATTTAGTTCAGTGGTTCTGGTGCCTGCTTTGCAAATGCAAGGACCTGAGTTTGATCCTTGTACAAGAGAGAGAGAGAGAGAGAGAGAGAGAGAGAGAGAGAGAGAGAATCACACACTAAAAATAAAGAAATAAAACATATTAATGATGTACACAGACTTGAATTCCATTCCTTGCCACAATTTGAATTTTTGAAGTCCCATTTTCTCTTCCCTATTGCTTATCTCTTCATGTAGTATGCAGGTACTATTTTTATTGCTGTGCTTTTATTCTTTTTTTTTTTAGTCTTCATATTAAGTATGTGACATAGCTTTTACACTATATTTTCAATATTACTGAATTTTGAATTTGTATAATTTTGCTTACCAGTGAATTTTATATATTCTCATGATTTCTTCTTACTCATTAACACTTTTTTATTTCAGCTGCAAGAATTCTTTAGAACATTTGTTGTAGGAGTAGTAAAGAAGAGTTATATTCCCTCAGATTTTGTTTGCATGGGACATATTTTCTCACACCTGAATTAATATACTCCTTGTGTGTTGTTTCTTTTCTCTTTATCTCTAAAAATCTTCCCTTTAACTTTTACCGTTGAGGGTTTGATTATAAGATACAGTGCCATAATTTGCTTTATTTAAATCAGACTAGTATGACCTTTGTTCTTACAGGAAACATATGTCATTCTCTATGTTTGGGAAATTTTCTGTAATTTTTTAATTGACTGTGCTTTCAACCACTTCGGCATGCTCTAGAACCTCTTTAAATTATAAGTCAGCTTTCCTGTCACTGGAACACAATATTTGACACCTACAATTTTAAGGAACAGGTTTAATTTAACTCATAGGTTCAGGGAATCTAATTCACGGTCAGCTGGCTCCAAGGCAACAAGGTCATAAAAGAGTTTAAGAGGGGAAAAAGGCTTAGCTCATGGCTCACAAAAAAGAATGCATAGAATAAGACCAGAGAGAAAGGGGTAGTATCATCATCACAATCAAAGCCATGCCTCTAGCACTGATTCACATACACGCAGATGTATATTCCACCAATCTCCCAAGTGGCTTTCAAACTATACAAATTGACTTATTCAACTTTATAAATCGTACTTCAACCTCTGACAACTTGAAATTCAAATACTTTTTGTAAACAACAATTAATCCCCAAATAAGACAAAGTGATAATTGTGCCTAACATACATCTATCTTGTATACAACTGAAAATGCAATAATCATTTCCCAAATGTTTCAACAACTCCATGATTTTTCAAAAGTCCAAATCTAAATCTCTTCAGAGATCAAGGAAAACTCTTAGCTATGAGCCACTGTAAAAATCAGTACAAAGAAAGATCATTTCAAGGCTCAATAGCAAAGGGTAAATACTTTCATTTCAAAAGGGAAAAATGGGGGTAGAAAAGTATTAGATCAAAGCAAGACTGAAACTCCATAGACAAACATTATGCCTTATATATTATATCTGGAGCACACAGTAGTAAAATATGACTTTCAAAGGGATTGAGTAGCTCCACCACTATGGCCTTGCTAGTTTCAATCCACATTGTCTTTTTCTTAGGCTAGCTCTCCTCATAGCCTATAGCTCAGCAGATGTTCTACTTTTCTGGCATCTCATACTTCCTGGTGTCTCCACTGTACCCTGGACTTCATTTCCTTAGATTCAAATATGGAGTCCTTTCCCAGCCTCTCATGACTTCCCTTGATGTTCAGGTGGAAGGATCCCTGATCTCACAACTCTTGCATTCTTGGTGTAGGTAATAACAGCCTCAGTTAGATGACTAAGGCCTGGTCTCGTAGCAGAAGAAGCCAGGTGTGCTTGGACAATCACTGCAGCAGTTTCTGGTGCCTAGATGGCTTGACAGAGTGAAAAGAATCCTTGGGAAACTCATTACCTAGAAGGCTCTTCTTGAAAAAGAATCTCAGGGCACTCTTTTCACAAAAGAAATGTTGATACTTATGTATCAGTGAGCTTCTGATGGATATAATCTGGCTGATTCTGATATCCCCTCAAGCTCACACATATTCTTTTTCTTTTCTTTTCTTTTTTTTTGTACCGGGGATTGAACTCAGGTCCTTGCACTTGCAAGGCAGGCCACTGAACCGCTGAGCTAAATCCCTGGCCTCAGAGCACTTTCTTCTTATCATTTTATAAAATATTTATTTTTAAAGATAGGCACGCTCCTTTATTCCCAAATTTATAAATGCTGCTCTCTCTGCCAAAATGTAAATTTTCAAATTTTTCTGTTTTATGTGCTGCCTCCAAGTATCATTATAAATCTAGCTAAAAGCAGGCAGCATACAAAGCCTGGAAATTTGGCTTTCATGAAATTGCTTCACGAGATCAAGTAGTCTACCAGCCTTAATCTCACTCTTACCCAAGACGCAGGCAAAATGGAGACTTTCTTGGCATGACGTAACACGTGGACTCTGGTCTGATTGCAAATGAAATAGCTATTCCCAAGTGAAACTTCCTGAGCCTGGCCTTTATTGTGAACATTACTATAAACTTTTGATCTTCTGAGTTCTGACAAGAATTTACCAAATTCTAAGGTTTAATCTAGCCAGTATCTGAAATTTTTCCAAACTCTTCCTACAAACTAGTTTCAAAGACTTCTAATCTACATGCTCACTTATAGTCAAGTAATAGTCTCATTTATCTTATATTTTTCTGTATTAGCCAGTTTTCCCATTGCTGGCACACAATATCTGACATCTGATCTTAAAGGAAAATTTTCAATTTCACTAACACTATCTTGGAACTCAGTTTATGGTCAGCTGGGCCCAGGACAGAAACATCGGGAGATATGGGTGTGACAGAGCCAAGATGCTTAGTGCATGGTTTTAAGGAAGAAGATCAGGGGAACAACACTAGAAAGAAAAGTGTAAGGAAGCATACATAGTACCCAAAGTGATACCTTTAGGTCACATCCAGTTCCACACCAAAGAATGCCCCTCCAATTACTTGGACAGTGTCCATGACAATGAAATTATCATCATCAGGCTTAATCTTCATGCCTTAATCTTTATGCTCTTTAACTCCAATAGCTTGAATATTTGCTATTTTAATTCTACCATGAATTTTCCTAAGTTTTATCCCTGTCAATTCTTTTTTCCCTCCAATCATGCATATCTTCAAACAGCCTAGTTTTGAGTCCACTGTCTCTTCATTTTGATGTATTCTATTATTGATGCCTTGTATTGTTTTCACTTAGCTTCCATCTCTCTGTTAATTTTCCTTATTAGGCTACTGAATCATTGTCTGTGCGCTCTTGAAGGCCATTTCCTTTCTTTTAAACAGCTGTTCTTAATTTTTCATCTGAAAATTCACCCATCCTAGTTACTATCTTGTCAATTTCTAACACCTTATTTTGACAGGTGAGGTAACAGTTTACCGAAGGTTCTTGATGCTTGTTACTTTGTGAATCCACTGGATATTGGGAGATAATTTATTCCTGTCTTTGTACTCTGTCTTTTTTTGTGCCTGTCTTTAGAGAAATGCAAGGATATTGTATATTTTCTGTGAGCCTATATAGTTACTTCCTTGTTGCTGGAAGAAAACACCCCAACATCTACAAGTTAAAGGAGGAAAGGTTTATTTTAGATCATGGTTTGTAGAGGTTTCAGTCCATAGCCAGCTGGCTTCAAGGAAGGTTGACATGGCAGAGGAGTTCACACCAGAACTATGCTAAACCAATCAGTAGACTAATTTATTTATCATGAATCCTTTATCCATATTCACACACCCTAGATCCAGTAGCTCTAAAAAGCCCCACTAATGAGCACATGAGGCCCAGGGGGAACAACTAAATACCAGCCATATCAGAGCCTACTGTTATTTATGCTATTTTAAATTTAGACAGTATTCTAAGTCCCAGTTTTTTGGGAGTATACTCACATATGTAGTTAGGGTTCCAGCATTAGAGTAATTTATGCCTAAATTTGTCTCAAATCTGAAGTTCTTTTCTTTACCATGAATTTGGGAAGCATCAAAAGGGAGAATCTGTCTATGGGAGCCTCTCGCTGGGTCCAGGGTTATCTTCAGTACCTCATCCATAGTCACAGTCCTACCGTCAGATAACTGTGGGATCCTATGAGCTCTACAGAGAGCAGTAGAAAGACCAACCCCAGTCATCTAAGCCAAAACTGTGAGCATGATCGCCATAGTCTGTGTCATACTCTGTGCCCATGACCCACTGAGATCAGCACAACAATGGGTCGGACAAACTCCACACTGCTATGGGATGGCTACTGCTGCATTGGACTCTCTGCACTTGAGTGTTGCATACAGCCATAGTTTGAACAGAAATGCGATAGACTGGGTTTGTATGTCTATATCTAACACTGGGGCTGTTTCAGAGGTTCCATCCATGGACATTGACCAGCGGTAGGGAGCCAATGTAATCTGCTCAGTGTTAGGCTTCACAAGTCCAGTGGTGAGTTGCAACCTACCATGTTCAATACCCAGTGAATGCTATCTTGTTCTATACTCTGCTATCTGAAGGTAAGGTGGCTTTGATAAAGGCAGTCCCTTGGCTACTAAGGCTGATGCTAAGATGGGTAATGAAAGAGTAATACAGCATCAAAAAAAAAACTGCAGCCTTAAGAGTATATCCACAGTTATGCTGAAGCTAGTGATGAAGAAAGACAAAGCACACATCCATCCCTTTGGGATGAGGGTTCTGCCTGGTGTCATGGCAGATTAGAGTCCAACCTCCAGCACTGGCCTGGCAGTAGTTTTGCTGACTGAGATTTTGGAAGTACTGGGATAAATAGTCTCTTGGCTTACTGTCCCCGGGACTTGTGCAGTAGGTGGGAGACCATTCCAAGGCTGTGAAAGATACAGGGTGAAACTATATTTTGTCCCACAAACTCCTCACCACTTGCTCTTTCATATATTGAGGTTGAATCTAAAAGCCCTGGTCTGGCTCTAAGGGTCCCTTGACTTTTATCCAGTGATGGGTGCTACCCTGTTGGGCTTAGCACTGAACTGTAAGACAAAGTACTGTGCTAGGCTAGTTCTCTTGCGCTACTCCTCAGTGTTTGGCAGCTTTGTCCCACTTCTGTTGCCTGAGGTTGCAGAAGAGGTGCTCCATTGACTTCCTGGTTAACAATTCCAGGACCCCATTCTAAGGGTACAGGGCTGGGAAGGAGTCATGGAGTTTTTTCCAGCCCTGTGCTTAACCGATGCTGGCCTTGTACTTTGTTGCAGTCCTAAGGCCTGAACTTAATAACTTCCTTTCTAAAGGTAGGTTGCTAGGTGAATTGCTGTTTAAAAGATGTGTATATAAAAGATGATTGCTGAAAGATCTTACTCAGCTGCCATTATTCTCCGTCTCTATCCTATTCATCTTGGTCCAGGACCCCCCAGATATTAATAGTCCATCAAATACTTCTTTAGGGCTTTCTATTATGTGGGTAATAGTCTTAAATACACAATGGTAAAAAAAATATACAAAGACTTTATTATTGAGAAACTAGCCTTCAATTAAAGAAAGACAGACAATAAGCAAATGAGCTAGAGCTGGTAAGTACATTAGATAAAAATAAAGCAGAAAAAGGAAATCGAGTTTATTTGCGTGATTCTCTCAGGCCTTATATAATCACTACAATCTTTAAAGGCAGACAGTGTGTCTTAGCAAAGAAAAAGCAAAGACAGAAGAGAGAACCAGCAAAATGGTAGCATGAAAAGGACTCAACCTACTCTTATGATCTTTGAATATGAAGGGTCCAAGGGCCATGGTCAGTCTCTGAAAGCTTAAAAGCTCAAGGGATCAGATTTTTCTCAGAGCCTCTAAAAAGAAAGCAGTTCTTCTGATATCTTTATTTTATCCTGTGAGGCCTGTGTAAGACTTTTGCCCTACTGAATGCTAGATAAAAATTTGTATTACTTTAGCCACCAAATATGAGGCATCCTGGAAAAGCATCAGTAAGAAGCTAATAACTAATACGGGAGATCAAGTGAGACAGTGATGCAGATGCCTTCTTCTCTTCCTCCTCCTCTTCCTCTTCTCCTTGTCCTTCCCCTTCTCCCTCTCATTACATTTCCTTTTCTTCTTCTTTTAAACCAAATGTGGTAGTGGAAAATAGTCTTTGATGATATTTGACCAGAGCCGAATAAACTGACAAGGCCAGTTATCTGCATACAACACAGGGATTACTTGCAGGACAAAAGGAAGGGTAAATGCAAGTTTTAAGAATAAACATGCTTAGTTGTTCGAAGAATAGCAAGGAATCCATAATAGCTTATAAAAATCAGCGAATCAATAACAGTACAAGAAAATGAGGTTAGTGTTATCATCAAGAACCTAGACATTCTGGATCTTGTTATATATTTTATTCTGACTAAGCTAGGAAATCACTGGAGATTTTCCGGAGAGGAAACATTACCTTATGTAAAGTTGAAAGGATAGTTTTGGTCACCCAGTGAAGAAACGTAAGAGTAGGAGGAGTTGGGCTAGGAGACCAAACAAGAGTTTTTTCTGAGTAGAATATAATATCATTTTCTAGGAGTTGATGAGAAGTGCTTAGATTTTTCAATACATTTTAAAGCTAAATATGACAGGATTTGATAATGGGTTAAACATTACTGTTAGGGGGGAAATGTGGGAAAGAATGACACTGACTACAAGACGGAGTTGTCTTGCTGAGATCACAACTAGAAAGGGATAGTTTTGAGATTACTAAAATATTGGCAAACACTTATCATTTTAAACATTTCTAAATTTTCCATATCTCACATAAATTGAACTTAGCTGTTTTTTTAACCTTCATTTCCTTTGCATTAATTCAGATTTTCAGAAGAATGCTTTAGCAGAGATCATCAAAATTTTCATGCTTGAATCATCCCTGCTATGCAGCTCACTCAGAAGCGTATGTCTTCTTTTCTACTATCTTCATAATCACTCTGCAAAATATACATTTTTCACTTGAATAGTCTGGGTCAGTGCTTTTTGAGTTGAAACCTAACATGAAAATCTAAATAAAAACTGAAGTAGTATGTAAATTTACTAAAATGAAAAAAAATTCTCTTTGGTTTTCTTTTGAACAGCAGTTGGTTCTTAGAATATATTATATAGAAATAAGGAATTTTGGTCTACTTGATGATCGGTTTTAAGAATTAAAAATAAATACTGTTGTTTTATTTAATTAAAAATGTCAGTATTATATATTGCAAAAACATTCTAATTAGGATTAAGAAGGCTTACATTTGCATTACCAATTTCAAATAAATTTATTTTAAATAACAAGTTAATTAGAATATGAATAAACGTAAGTATATTATAATAAAATATTTGCAGGATTATTATTGGGTTAAAAATTATAGTTATAAGCAACAAATTATCCTTAAACATATATGAACTAAATAATATATGTTTTAAAATTATAAATAAAATTATTAGCTTAGTGCAATTTAAATTATATCCCATATTTTATTATTCTGACCTAATATTATTAAATATTTATGTTAATTATCATGAAATTACCTACAGGGAAAACAATTTTAATAGAAAGTACTAAAATGATTTTGATTATATATTCTGTGGATTGTTGTTTAATATCTACAGCATTACCAATAATTTAAAATTTATTAATAAAATATTGATATTCTTTCTTGTGTGAACATAAGAGAACTCTGGAAACTAATTGGTATTTCCACGGATGCATTATACTACTATTAACTTTTGATTAAGTAGATAGATAGATAGATAGATAGATAGATACTGTGTTTCTCCGAAAATAAGATCTAGAAAGAAAATTATTAGGCTTGAAAATTAGAGATGAAAAGTTCAAAAATACCAGCTCCAAGGAGCCTATCCCTTCTATATATACATATATTTATATATGTACACAAACACACACACATACACATAGTGATAGTCACAAGTGTGAAGTTCACCTCATAGTTGGCAAAAATATCGCATTACATAGTAATTAGGTAGTAAATATTACTGCCAGGTTAGTCATAACTGAATCACTGAATTAAACATGAAAGTGGCATTTGTACAAAAAATAAGCCTAGCTTTTTTGTAATAAAAATGAATCTTCGGTAAAATTTCAAATTTTGATAATATTAAAGTATTATTTTGTTAATTTGTGAAAATGATCTAAAATTTTCCAGTGCTCAGCAGCTTCTCTTCACCTCATTTTTCTATAAAACTTAATGTGCAACATGATTAATAGTCATACAAGAAAGAATACAATGTTGTCATATTAAAATCACTATTATTTCAGTTTTTTCCTGGAACATGGCTTTTAAAGATATTAAAAATGCTCAGTTTTGCCTCCCAAATATTTGTCAATATAAAAATTTAGTTCAGAAATAATAGATTTATTTATTTCACCAAGTCAAATCAATATTTTATTCACTTTACTTCATTTCACTTATTCATTACAAGGCATTTCAGTCATGGTTTCTGCCACCAGATTTTGTAACGGATTATTTATCTATCATTTTAATTCAACAGCATTTTTCTGATGTTGTATAGCAAGCGCTTTGGAAGGACTAATTGAGGAATTCAACAGTGTTCTCTGATTACTGCTTGATTATCTTTTCCTCTAACTTTTACTCTATGACTACATAATGTGACCTTTGGATATATTGATTGCTAACTGACTCATTAAGTCAGAATCTCTTAGATTTAGTTTGGACGTTGGGAAAAAACGTCTCCGAAATCATTGATATCTGAGTAAACTTAGTAACATATTAGTCCTTATCCCCAACATCCATATTTTCAAACGATTTAGAATATGGCAAAAACTAGGTGCTGTGGCAGTTTTTGTTCTTGCACACCCTGTCGCAGAACTAGAAGCACCCGGAGCCTTGCATCCTTTGGCGGGGGGTTCTCCAAGGTACTCCTCAAATAGAACTGGACGTTGAGAGAAGAGAATTACACTTCTGAGAACATCTTTGTGTGTAAATAATGCACATTTGTGTGGAATCCTTTGGATGTTATTTCCAATCAGCGCAGTCTTGTGTAATTAGTTTAGTCTTTTAAAAAAATGCATATTTTTATTGAGTTTATTGGTCCATTTTAGGTATAAGTACAGTTACATTCACTACATGACAGGTCTTGGTTCTTATTTTTTCCCCTTGTCCCTGCCCTCCCTTCACCCCCCTTCTGCCCTCCCCATTTGCAAACACTTTATTTCCATTTTATGAAGTAATAAAAAAAATATATTTTAAATGAAGGTCGGATAATCTGCTTCTGCATTTATATTTACTCTCTCCTATTCCATTCTTCAACTTTAAGAAAACAAATATTTATATTTTCAAAATCATTTCCTAAGGTTAGGGTACCAATCTGGCCATTGAATGGATTTAAGGACTTCACTGAAAACAAAACAATGACCTTAGCCATTTTGTTTTGATTTACTGTGACCTCTCTGATTGAGAAACTAAATCATATACAATGCAGAATTATTGTGGCATTGTAGGCTATAACTTTTTTCAGAAAGGTTAAGGCACATGGGTCAATGTAGAGTAGAAAAAAGCTTTTATCATGATAATTTTCCCTGAAATACGAGTTCTCAAATATTATTAGTTTTGGTTCAGTATATGTTTCAATTCCCAAAAGACATTTTTACCTCTTAATCTACAAAAAGCATAGTACAATGCAGAATAATAGCTCCATAAAAAAATTCAAATACACATATGGGTTTTTTAAATGTATGAAAAAGGCAAATGAAGAATTTAAAAGGATAATGTCCTTTATTTTTTATTCTACTTCTTGTAGTTTTATGGCTTCTCAAAAATCTCTTCACTGGCCCATCAAATCTGCATTGTGGAATTTTCTAAAGTGCTATACTGAACCAATTCTGCATTTTTAAAGAGGCCTATGGGAGATTATTAGCCCAACTGTTAAAGGGCCAGGGATGTTTTAAAAATGTTTTTAACCTATGCTTAAATTTTAAAATGTACAGTGTTAAGAATGAAAAAGACTGACATGAAACTTTGCTCGATACTATGTGCTTATGGAAGAATGTATTTATGCACAATTATTACCAAATACTTATCCTACTTAATATGTTATCATAATAAAAGTATAGTTCATCATCCTGAAGGGTGAATATTAATAGAATTAACAAATTTGCTCTCAATACAATTCTAATAGAGGTAATTAGGATGAATTGCTATACATATGCCTTCATAAAGAATTTCTCCTAAAATAATTTCCAATTATTATTTCAAATATAGACTACTACATGGCAAAAGTACAATAAATTGATCACCATCTGACAATATTCTTATTTTTTCACATCTACAGATTCATTACTAGTATTGCACAAATGTAATACCGCCAGTCATTCAACGAATGACACTTTAGGAGGTAAAGAAGAAGGTATAAATCACAATCTATTGATGGTGTGAGCCAACATAAAGATACTTTGCTTCTGTAAAATGTACAGGCTTGTTCATTTATGGTTGCATCAATAAAACAATTACGTGAAATTTTAAAAAATAGCCGACTAGTTTTCCAAATGTTTACTAATATTTCTGAGAGATTTTGGCCAAGTCCCGTCAAGTTTTAGGCTTGATTTAAGCAAATTTTGACATAATGTCGGTACTGGCTGGGCCTATCTAGAGAAATAGGCATGGATAGATTTAAAAAGCTAAATTAAAAATGAATTTTTTTGTTGTTTTGGTGCTTAGTTGACACTGCAATAATTGAGATCTATTTGTTTATGATACTTGTTTAATATATATTTGAAGAACTCTATTACTAGTACAGTCCTGAATCTTTTTGTTGTGGTTGCTTATTATCTCCTCCCTCACCTTGAAGTCAAAACAGAGATATAATGGCCGTGGTAAGAATTTATTTAATTGATGAGAAAACAGACAAAATATAAAGTGTGATAAAAGACACTTAAATTTAAAAATTTATTGCAGTAAAGGACACATAGCCAATAATCTTTTCCCAATATGCTCCTGGCTTCTAACATACTTATTCCATCATTTTTGCTTATTTTTAAACAGTCCTGGGAGTTCTGTTTCAAGAGTCTTCAGTTATGCTGTTATGTCTTGCTCAATGCCAGAACTGATTCGAAACATTTACCTTTCCTGATCATTTTGACTTTGGGGAAGAATCACATGTCCCTTGCTAACAGATCCAGTGTACAACGTGGATCAGGACATACCACGATGCTTTTACAATTCTGCTTTTTCTTTGAATATCTCATGGCAGGCACATTCACCATATTTTGGGTCACACCTCCAAAATACAATCCTGAAAGAGGTTGACCAGAACTACTTTAGAAACTGAAAATCGTGCTGGAACTGAGAGGTACTATTTCAAGGCAAATTAATGGCAATGTTTCCTTTACTGTAATAATTTTGAAAATCTAAACATTTTTCCATTACCCTTTTATATTTTCAACTTTTATATTAGAGAAGTGTGTGCTGTTTATTTTCTTACCATCATTGCTGTCACTTGGTGGCTGTGTGACTTTGTGTCAATGATTTAAAGTTATTTGTTCTTTATTTTCTTATCTGTAGAATGGAGAAACACTCCATCTCTTTCCATATTGCTTTCAGTAGTACTGTAAGCACTTTCTGAAAACAGATTTGAAAATTTTCCGAGTATTTGTAGAATGGTGCTGCTTACCATAAAAATACAAGCAATGCTGCTATCATAATATACTTGGTAATCTGACAAGTCGTTCAGAAAATCAACCTGTCCCTATTACTTTGGCTTACAGTAAAGTATTATGCTTTCCTTTCAAATGTCTTGGAAACAACAACATAATTTTATCATCTTTGGAAGTATACACATGCATACTCTTTCATTTCTGACCTTTAAAATTGATATATGAATATTTCCTATCAATAAAACAAATATTTCCTATAGTAAAATGTCTTATCTTTACTATTTAAGAAAAATTTGGATTTGTTTCATTTTATGAAGGATATGTTGAGCTATCTGAGATGTTAAGTATTTCATTCCAATAAATCAAAGGTTAAAACCAAAGACATATAAACACAGCTTTTTAGTTTTCAGGAATATGCTTTTAAATATCCATAATTACATGTTTAGTTTAATTAATAGTACATGTATATGTTCTTGAAAATAAATTATTTATTAAAATGCTTACAGTGTATTTTCTTAGGGAGAAGGAGCTTATTTCAGTGCACGGTGATTATTACAATAAATGGACAGAAAGAAGCTTCTAATCTAGGAGCAAGTAGAGCCTAATATTGAATAAGTTGAACATGCAATAAATTGTTGTATGTATATATATTTTTTTAAATGACAAAGTTGGACCATTTAAACCACTCTGGAGAATGCCTTCCTTTACTGAGCTGGTATGAAATAGACTAGTAATTGGATTTCTATAAGAATTTATTTTTTTCCTTTCCATGAACTGCTTTGTAGCTACCCCTTCATATCATTATTAACCCTTCAGTACACCTCTACACAAAAGTATCTTCTAGATCCTTTAGCTGGGCAAGAGTGACCTATCCTTTCTTTCTTACTACATTATGTACACTATAAATATCTTTTTATCTTAACATGGATGCGTCCCATGTTTAAAAATTATCTGTATATGTTTCTATATAAATGGCTAAAAACTTGGGCCAAAATACATCCTAGGAAAGGATCATCAGACCACAGCCTTTACTTTCCTTGGATTACTTCAGCTGCTAAAAAGTTCCCTGGAGTCTAATGAAGCAGAAAAATAGGACATTCTTCAGCACCCGAATTGTGGCCATTTTAGAAGTTTCTTGACTGTTCATGCTTAACACTTGTATATTTTTGGAGTTTCTTTTCTATGAAAGGACAATTAATCCTCAGGAAGTATAGCAAACTGAGTAAATCATAGATTTTGCAGCCAAAATTTCAGACTCCATATATGAGCATTCCCTAGATACCTAATGCTAGGGAAAAAAATAAAAATGAACTTTTATTTATTTTAAATTTCCTATGTATACTATGAGATAATGTAGGATACTTCATAATTTACCTTGTAAAAATAATGTTTTATCATTTTTGTCTTCCCTAGAAATATGAATTTAGATATGAATTTAAATATGGGAATGAAATGAAAAAAATCCAGCTAGCATTTTATATTCACTTACAAAATATACTGTTTTCTTCATGGAATTAAAAAAGAAAATATTTCTGACAATTTCAAATTAAAATTATCCTCTACATGTATTTTGTCAATAAAAATGCATTTTTGAGCCAAGTGTGGTGGTGCATGACTATTAATCACATTCACTGAAAGGGCTTTGGCAGTAGGATCACAACTTGGGGGTAAACTTAAGAAATTTATAGAAACTCTGCCTTAAATAAAAACTTACAAAATGGGTTGAGGGTATAACTCAGTGGCAAAGAGTTTGCCTACCATTCCTGAGGTTCGGAATTCAATCTCCAACACTGAAAAAGAAAAAAAAAAAGTGTTGACTAAAGCATAGTGCACATATCTCTCTGAGGCTTTTATTTTGTTATATTCTGAATCCCTACAAATACGTACAATTCCACACAATTAAATATTCACTAACTGAAACATGTGACTTAATTTTCCCATTATAAAAAGTACAAGCATGTTTATAATTTTTTAATAAAATCATAAATTAAAGCCTGTATTTTTCCATACTTGCATTCACCTAAGATTAGAAAGTGTCTGTGGTGAACTGAGAGGTATGCTAAATACGGTAGCATATAAAGACAGTTTAGTCTAATGAAATGATTATTTTTGATCTATACCTCACAGTGAATTTAATATGGCATTTATACAAATCATTTCACAATTCTACACTTGCTGGGAAATTTGGTGTCTAGGGACAAAAATTTATCACATGTATGCTTATTGATTATGAAATATGAAAGCACCATCCCACTTTTCTCTGTTTATAATCTAATAACTGTACTGTAATAATTAACAATTTTAAAATATTTATATTATATTTAGTTTGGGGGAAACCTTGATTTTCTTTACCGCCATAGAAAAAATTTCTGAATGTTCCAGCTAAATTTTATTGATTAAAATATAGGCATTTCTGCTTGAGGCATACTATAAACCTTGCCAAGCCCGGTGTTCTTTCAAGTGAAGTTTTAGAAATTTTTACTCATCATTCTTCTCATTTTACATTTCAAATTTTCAGCCACAGGGGTGTATAAAATATGATATCCTGTACATGCCCTAAAGTACTCAAAACATCTTCTTATTGAAATCAGAACACTACTATATAACTGTAAAGAAAATAATACAAGTAAACCAATGTAGGCTCCACACTACAGTTTTTTCAGTGGCCAACACAAAACTGTAACATTTGGCGAAAGTGTCAAAGTCACACAAAGACAAGCAGTGGTGTTACTGGATGAAGACAACTATAGGGATTCTTTCCATGTCCTTAGAGTCCTGAACAATGAATTGAACAAGACCCATCGATAAGGCTGTGAAAATGTATGATTACTGCAAACAGAAAAGAGAAAAGTTCTAATGTATGAGAGCTGGCTAGGGAAAAGATTCACAGCATCGTATCACAGCATTTCTAATGATATGGAGAAAAGAAGTCTTTTGTAACTAAAATTCCCAGGTTGGCTTCTCTTTCATGAAAGAAAGTACTGTACATTCACCCTATCAAAAACTTTCTTGGTGTCATGTTAGATTTAAACTGTCCTATAGGAGAACTGGCTTGGCTTCCTTCTAAATGTACATGAAAAGAGCATTTTCTGATTGGTCCTGGAACAAGGCCAGACTGTAATGGGGGATTGAAGAGTTCTTTTCCAAATGGTCTGCTGGGCTAAATCTTAAATTTGATATCATTTGGATCCTGTGTTTTCCACACATATCCTCTCTTTTAAGAAAACATCTAGCTCAAACCATGTAATTTTATGAACTAGGACACTTTCTTGCAGTTAATTGTTTGGTTTGCCCCAGTCTTACTCTCCTACATCAAGACAGAAATGTAGGATGTATATTTGAGTATAGATTTAAAACACTTTCAATTCCATTATAAGCTGTCTAAAAAATAGCTCTATAAAGATAGCATTTATCTTTAAGAACTTTGTTCTTAAAATAGTGAGGTAGCAAAAGTAATGAAAATGACTCAAAAAGTGAGAAAACAAAGTCAGTAAGAAAAGCAGTGACAAATCATGTTTTAAATATCAGTGCATATTAATAGTCATTGAAAAATTCTTTACTGTATTGTCAAAGGAAAAATAATGTGATTAGGTTAATATGCATGAGTGAGTTTACATATTTTCAATAGTGGAATTTAAGGAGTACATCATGCTTTCTTCACATGCACTTGTACAAAATTCCACTTCTAAAAATGTGTGCCTATGGATGCTTGTGGTTGTTTTTATACATGCATATATATAAACATGGACATTATTTGCACAATTTTCATACTGTTTGAGGAAATTATGACAACAATAATAAAATTATTATAATCTAATATTTGTTATAATTTTCAATAAAATGTCAACAAGATGTTCTATTTTGATTATACCAAGCTAATTTACTATTAACTCATATAAAAAATTCCTTGTAAAGAGAAATATAATCTCTGGAGAAAATTTAAAGTTGAGAAAGTAAAAATTAAGTACATTTAAATATTTGAAGGAGGACATAGAAAGTTTTGAAAGGAAAACACTTGTAAGACTTGAAAGAAAAAAAATCAGATAAAAATTTGAGTGAATGTTACCCTTGGGGGAAAAATATCACACTAGATGAAACTCATTCTTATAATGTTTTTGTGCGACAAAAATCTCCTGTAGATAAGTCAAAAGTTGGAAAAAATTCATGTAAAAAGATGCTATTTTACTATTTTAGGTTTTATGAATTTAAAATTATGGGCTCCCAGAGGGACTGGAAATTGAACATGGATGCCTATGAAAAAAGAACCCACCCACAGCAGTGGCCTGTTCTAAAATTTGTATATAATTTTTTAAAATTTTTTGAATTAGTTTTGACTTTCACATGTAAGAAGAAGACTTAAGAGTCCCATAAAAATCTTATTTACACTTTTCATTTTTTAAGGGAAAAAATATGGGAAAACAAAAAAAATGGAAACAAAATTTTGTAAATACAGAAGGGAGGAGGGGATGAAGGGAGTGCAGAGGTACAAGGAAAAATGAGAACCAAGACCTGTCATGTAAAGGTACAAGATCCCAATGATGAATGTAACTGTACTGTATACCTAAAATGTACCAATAAACTCAATGAGAGAGAGAAAAAAAAGAGTTCCATTAGATAGCAGGTATTTGTTAGGCTAAAAAGAGTTGCTCTATAGGAAAAACATCATACAGCAGTTCAGTCCATAAACATCAGAACAGAGTTGATAAGCATATCATGCTTAGTATTTAAGACTTAGAATGGTCATATCTTAAAATTAGAACCACATCGATGGGTTAAAGAAATTGTCCAAAGAAAATGACACTAAACGTACACAAATTTCAAATGGTATCCAGGAGCTCTCTTTTATACTGGAACAAAATACACATATTTGTGACAAAGACAACCAAATGCAACATCTCTGCAAGGTACCATGTACACAATCCAATTTACAGTAAAAAAATGACCAGAATGAATTAGGAATATCAAAAATAAAGAAAAAAAGTTGAATATATAAGTGAAAAAGTAATAAATATGTTAGATTGAACAGAAAAGAATTTTAAAATATGTGATAAATTGCCCACCATGATATTCTGGTCTAAATGCCAAGTTTGATGTGATTTAAAGAATAGTGCACCGATAATTGTTATGCGAGATTGCCAGAGATGTGCCACTGTAACTAAGGTCCGTATTTGTGGTTTACTTTTGTTTCAAATTGGAGGATGTTTTTGGATAAGACTACAATTAAACTGTATACATTTTGAGTAAATAAAATCACCATCCATAATGAATGAGCCTCATCCAATCAATGAAAAACCTGGAAAGAACAAACAAACAAATCACAATGCTTCCTCAAGCAGAGAAGATCTCTCCAGCAGCTCCCATCCTGACAATGTGTACCATGGCTTCTCTGGGGTTCTGGTCAGCTGTACCTTCAACCTGCTAATAGGTAGTGAAAATCTGAATTTCCTGTCTGCACAATCAGAGGGGTCAATACTTTATATTTCTGGGTGATATTAGTGAAATAAACATTTTATTTTGAGTGGCTCACAAGGAATAATTAGCTTCATGGGCTGAATCAAAGAGGTCATCACATTAGGAAGAACAGACTTCTCTGGTGTCAGCAAAGCATCTTGGTGCACAAGGGTTTGGCAAACCAGCTTTAGCTTTCTGCTTTCCAGACAGATAACCACATGCAAGGTCTGGAGAGCAGCTCTAGGGTTTGAATGGGTTCTTTGAAACTTGGATATGAAGCAGACATTGGCATTGCAAGACAGGAAATTTAAAAGAACTAATTAGCATGCTAAGGGTTAAAATGGAAATAGTATGAAACATATACTGGACAGCTAATGTCAGCAGAGAAGAGAAAAACAGAAATAATCTGAAGGAAATTGTAGACTTTATAAGCATTTTAATAAATGCAGAGAAAATTTTAATAGATTCATCAGTACACCACATATGGTCAAAGGTGAATTCAATGAGCTTCAATTGTTCCATAGAGACTTCTCAAATTAAAATTAGAAAAAAAGAAAAAGAAAACAAATAGAATGAAACATTCAATAAAATATGACAATTTCAAATAGTGTACAACATGTAAATTTACAAAACTACAAGGAAATATTTGAAATAATAATGACCAAGAAATTTCCAATATTAATATAGTAAAATGAAGAGTTTGAAAGGTTAGAAAACATCAAAGGAAATAAGTAGCCTTAAAAATGCAAACATCTCCATGTGTTATGCAGAAAATCAGTGACAGATAAAATCTGGGAATCTTGAGGAAAAGAAAATCTTGCTTGGTTGAACAAAGTAGAGGAAGAGACATTACGAAAGCAAGAATCTAGTGCAGTGATCTAAACTGTTAAAAGAAACAGGCAAGGAAGCAAAGCTAGGGTAAGAAAAAATTATTTCCAAAAGTGTATCAAATTAAAAAGCATCAACATAGGCCAGAGATTTAGCAGAAGAAGAAGAAGAAAGAAGAAGAAGAAGAAGAAGAAGAAGAAGAAGAAGAAGAGGAAGAGGAAGAGGAAGAGGAAGAGGAAGAGGAAGAGGAAGAGGAAGAGGAAGAGGAAGAGGAAGAGGAGGAGGAGGAGGAGGAGGAGGAGGAGGAGGAAGAGGACGAAGAGGAGGAAGAAGAAGAATAGGAAGAGGAAGAAGATGAGGAGGAGGAAGAGGAGGAAAGAAGAGGAAGAAGAGGAAGAAGAGGAAGAAGAAAAAGAGGAGCAAGAGGAGGAGGAGGGAGAAGAATGCATCAGAACAGCAAGGAAATAATCAACCAAATGGAGAGAAAACTAAGAGAATGAAAATAAAAAATTGCCACCAAACTCCTCTGACTGAGGTCTACTGTGTAGAATATGTAAAGGACTCAAAAAATTACTCCCCTCAAAAAAGTGTCTTTTAAAAAAGAAGTACAAATCACCAATACATACATTTAAAACAATCATCATCTTTGGCCATTAGAGAAATGCAAATGAAAAGAACACTGAGATTCCATCTTTCTCCGAAAAAGAATGACTATCATCAAGGACTCAAATAACAAGTGCTGGTAAGGACATGAGACAAAGAGAACCTTAAATATTTCTTGTGGGCATGTTGACTAGCACAACCGCAGTGGGAATCAGTATGGAGACTCCACAAAATCCTAAAAGGAGAAATTGCGATAGTCTCAGCCATTCCCTTCTGTGTGTCTCCCCAAAAGCGTTAAAGGCACAGTGGGTGCATGCATGCCTATATTCATAGCAGCACAAATAATACTAGCTAAGTCTTGAAAGTGACTTCTCTACCCCTCAACAGATGAATGGTTAGAGAAAATGTGCCATATACACACAATGGAGTACTGTTCAGCCACAAAAAAGGGTAACTTTGAGTCATTTGTGGGAAAATAAATGTACCCTGAGGTCGTAATGCTAAATGAAATGAATCAAACACAGAAGGTAAAATGTCATGTGATTTTCCTCATACAAAAAAAAAAATAACCCACCAAAGTATAAATAATTTAAATGCAAAAACAAAAGATTCATTATAAGGGAACAGGGAAGTAGATCTTTTACAGAGGGGAAGGGAATCTGGGATGGAGGCAGAGGGGATTGTGGGTAGGGGAAGGAGAAATAAAAAAAATCAAGAATATGTACCAACCTTCAGGATGAATATATTCATTATTTATTGCAAAAATGTACAAAAAAAAGAGAAATAGAGCTCAGCTCTTCAAGATGATTTAGCAATCCTAAACATTTATGGAATTAAAAACATAGCATCAAAATTCATTCAAATTGGTATAATTAATGTAGAAATAAAGATATAGTCACTATTATAATCTTCAACAACCTTCTGCCAGTAATTGATAAAGTAGACCAAACATTGGCAAGTTTATAGCTGAATTGTACAGCACTATTACTTTAATTGACAATTACAGAATACTCTGGCAAAATATATGTTCTAAAAAATTGTGGTACATTCCAGTAACACACAAGGGGATATTATTGAGCAATAAGAAGTGAACTGTAATTGGCCCGTTGTGGTGGCACATGCCTGTAATCCCAGCACTCAGGAGGCTGAGGCAGGAGGATCATTGTGAGTTCGAGACCAGCCTGGGCTACATAGTGAGTTCCAGTTCAGTCTCAACTACCTAGTGAGACCCTCTCTCT
>NW_022900913.1:18903594-18907668 GCF_012274545.1 Fukomys damarensis
AAAAAAAAAAAAAAAAAAAAAAAAAGAAGTTAACTATGAAGCCACCAAAAAATTGGATGAGTCTTTATTGATGAGTGAAAAAAGCCAATCTACAAAGGCTATGTTACAGTCTGGATGACAAAAACATGACATTTTGGAAAAGACAAACATAGAGAGGAAAAGAGCATCGGTTGCTAGGAGTGAAACGGATGAAAGAAGAAGTGGTGGTGGAATTAATGAAACTTATTTAGTTGTTTATTTATTTTAGAGAGAGAGGAAGGGTGGGAGAGAGGGGGGAGGGCAGGGGAGAGGGGTGGAGAGAACTACATGAAACTTATTGGAGTGATGAATTATATTGTACTTGCGAGGGCGAGATTCTAAGTGCTTGTTAAAATCCAGAGAACCACATAGCACCAAAGCTAAAATATTTACATATGCCAATTTCCAAGAATCCTTCAATAGAGGTGAAGCTCCGAGAATTAAAGCCAGAATGAGACCAAATAATGGAATTGAAGGGAAGAGTGAAAAAGTACTCACCTAAGTAAGCTTGGAAATAAACGAAGCCTGTAAGACGAATAAGCAAGGAAATTATATGTAATCATTGTATTCTAGCTGATGAAATTCTTCCTTTTTTTTTCTTTTTTGGTTTTTGAGACAGGGTCTCACTCTGTAGTTGAGACTGACCTGGAACTTACTATGTAGCCCGGGTTGATCTCAGACTCAACGATCCTTCTGCCTCAGCCTCCCAAGTGCTGGGATTACAGGAGTGAGCCACCACGCCCAGCCTGATGAAATTTTTCCTATAAGGATGAGGTAATGTTTCTGATACTCCTCTATGTGTATAGCAAAATTTAACTGGTCAGTATAGTGTTGTTGGTTTGTGGGATCTCAGTTTCTCACTGAAAAAGTGAGAAGTTAAAACTAAGAGGATGGTAGTAGAATGGCGTATGTGGTAGTGGATAAAGTTGAAGATACCAATACTTATGTTTTTCTCAGTCTGCATGTACAAGGTCACAGTATATGGAGATATTTGCATATAATGTTTTAATACCATCAGAACGTCCTCTGCAAAATTGATGCTGATATTTATTCACCATTGTAACAGTGTTGAGGGGTGGAGTTTGTAAGATGTGTCAAGGTCATGAGGGCTGAGTGGTCAAGAATTGATAAGTGTTATTATTCTCAAGACAGCTGAATTGCCACCGAGTACACTCCTAGTAAAGTAATGAGTGTGCTCAATTTTCCTGTCATGTCTTTCTCCCGGGTTACTATGCAACATGAAGGCCTTTGCTAATGCCCTCCATGGTCCTGGTTTTCTGGCCCCCAGAGCTGTGAGTCAAATAAACTTTCATTGTTTATAAATTACCTCATGCAGGGTATTCTGTTATAGCAGTAGAAAAAAGGACTAAGGTCTTAACCTCCACCAGTTAACATATGCATCCAAATACCCCCGCTCTGTCTGATAAAATGGATTAGAAACAATGACACTCCCATGGCAACAAAGTAATCTGACCCTAAGGATGGATGAATTTTGGTTTCTAATAAATTCTCCAATGAAAGGAACCAAAGCTCTTTGGAGAAATGACTTATCCAAGGATTGGGGTGAGAAACGTGTCAGGTGACACTGAAGCATCCTGTAATCCCTGAAAATAAAGGTGTGTTGGTAAATGGATGGATAGATAAGAACAGATAACACACAGACATATAATATGCATATGCATATACATGTGTGTGTGTGTGTCTGTGTGTGTGTGTGTGTGTGTATACACACATTAGGGAATTAAATTAAAACAAAACTAAAAATACTACTAAAAATGTAATATGATGGCTAAAATCCAAACAACAACATAAAATGTTAGAAAAGATTTTTAGAAAGGGAATTTTCACTCATTGCTAATTGAAATGCACAAAGTTGTTACCACTTTGAGTTTACAGTTTCTCACTCAACTAAACCCATCCTTAAAATATGACTCAGCACTTGTTCTAGGTATTTTTCTAAATTGTTTTATTCTATATAAATGCCTAAGAAAAAGATAATATGGCAATCATAACAGTCGAAAACTTGAAGCAAGCAAAATATCTTCTAATAGGTAGTTATACTATACCATATACTTGAATGATATTTGAAAGTATAATGACACAAAGGGACGTGTAAGGAATGTAAATATATATGGTTAAATGAAATAAAAGAGCCTGAAAAGGCTCAATATATGATATAAGACAATATATGATATAAGACAACATATGATATAAGACAAAACTACACAGAGAGTAAAAAACTCAGTAGCTTCCAAGAATTCAGTGTAGATATAAGGTGAAAGAGAAATGTAAGAAGCACAGGGGAAGACTGTGACTTATTCTTTTTGATACTGTAATGATAGATACATACATGACAGATTTATCAAACTGTACAAATTAGAATACAGTTAATAAATTCTAATATAAATACAGGCTTGATTATTAATAACCCCTCAGTATTTGCTTCTCAAAAAATATACAACGCTATTGCAAAATGTTAATAGAAGGAAAGACAACAGAAGGTAAGAAGAAATAAAGGAACTGTACTTTTGCCCTATTTTTCTGTCAACTTAACATTGCTACAAAATAAAGAACCTATTCAAAAGAAATAAATTTATCAATCAATCAGCTAAATGAATGGAAGAAGATGGAAACCATCTGAAAAAGCCAGAACATTTTCAGCATTATGTATGTAAAACATTATTGTATTGGAACCCAAATTACAAAATATATGTTGATGAGTCCATCATGGTTACACTACTTTGTCAATAAAAGATTTGGGAGAAAAAAACACTTTTCATTGCCTAAAAATTCAAATTTATTCCATCAGTGGCAATTAAGTCTTCGCTTCCTAATTTTGGGGTGTGCATAGTGAATTCCTTCCAAAAATAAGTATGTACTGAGTGAATTAGAGAGGTAGAGAAACTACACAAATACTGACTCATCCAGAACTTCAAGGACAAATCGCCAGCAATAAGTTGTGTTGATGATATGTACAGTATGATGCGATGAAAACTGCACATCATAATTATTTCTTTGCAAATATACATTAAAACGTATCCATTTGTGGTACATTCTACAACATCCCTGACCACTACTTCTCAAAAATACTCACATTTCTCAAAAACAACTAAAAATCTGTCATAACCAACAAGAGCTAAGGAGATTTAACTACCAAAAAAATATGGTCTTGCTGATGGGATAGCAGAACAGAAAGACAATGTGAGATAAGGAATAAGGAAGCTTGGAAAAATGAACTTTAATAGTTTTATATTGTTGTTGTTTCACTAATTATAACATGCAAATGGTGATTATAAAATATGTTAATAAGAAAACTGGGCTTGACCATTATACTAACTTTTTAACGTTTCTGATTATCCAATTTTTTTTAAATAAGCTTATTTTAATAACGTACAGTGCTACTTACAAGACTCTGTTAAGTAAATGAATATGCAAAGCAAGATTATATATGCCAGATATTTACACTTAGAATATGTAAATTTTTTCATGTCACAACAATAATAATAATAAACAACAAAGTTTTACAAAAGCAGTAAAGGAATACATCTCTAAAGGCCAGTAAACAATTGAATCAATACTCAAAACATTTAGATATTAGATCATTTTTTCCAAAGATCAGAACAGCAAGACCTCACATATTTTGATGGGGAAAATGTAAAATTTGGCAACACCTTTTTAAAAGTGTGTGCAGTACCTTACACAGTTAAATGTGAGGAATCTGATGTCTAGGAATTTAAATGGAGGGAAACACAGATACTTACTAAAAAGTTGTATCTGAATGCTTGTAGCAGCTTTATTCATGACAGAAAAAATTAACAACGCAATGAATTAATCAATTAAGTGGACATTGTCATTATCCATTATTTGCTACGAAAAGGAATGAATCACTAAAAAAAAAAAAAAAAAAAAAAAAAAAAAAAAAAAAAAAACAAAAACAATAAATATAACTGTCCTGTATACCTCAAAGGGACCAATAGACCCAAGAAGAAAAAATGAATGTCCCTAACGGCACCATGCTAAGATGTGAGGGTGTTTCACTTGGGACAAATGAACACT
>NW_022900913.1:18907680-18921586 GCF_012274545.1 Fukomys damarensis
AAAAAAAAAAAAAAAAAAAAAAGAAACAAAAAACACACACACACAAAACATATATGAATGTCATACAGGGGAGCCAAAAAGTCAGAATCAAAGGTTACATAGTCTGTATTGACATTCATATGAAATTCAAGAGCTAACAAAACTAATTTGTGGAGAAGAAATAGGAACAGCTTTGACTTAAAACAGGAGTGGGACTGATTGAAAGTGGGTACAAAGGAACATTTGGAGGGACAGATATATGTTTCGTCTGAATCGTGTTGGTTCTTACAAAATTCTCTGCGCTTATAGGTGCCTGTCAATTTTAGATCTCTGCATTTTACTGTATGTAATTTTTATCTTAAAATAGCATTTCTCATATTTCATGAAGGACCATTAAACTTTATGATATTTATAAATGTCCATATCAAGTATTGGAAAGCTTTTTTCCCCATAGTTTGTCAGACTTTTTGAGTGATATGGTAACAGATACTCTCTACTTTTAACTTTTGAATATGTCACACCCTCACTTATTAAGTTGTAGCATTTTCCCTTATTTTAAAAATTACACAATTAGAAATATGGCATTGAAAATATTTATAGGAGTACATGTTTTAGGTTTTGCCTTATTACCCTCTAATTATATTAAAAGCATTACATGTGATGTGCAGGATTTTTTTTTTTTAAGATGAAAGACCCTGGAATTTACCCTGAGAAACTGCAGGGGCAAGGAAATAATACACAAGATATTCTATTTCCCATTCACAGCAGTAGTGGTTGTTGTATTCCAGAAGAGGACATGACAAAGTAGATACAACAAGGAAAGAAAAGATTTAAAATGAACTATAGAACTAAGAGCAGCAAAAGGACAGGGAGAGGGTCTAGAATGACAACAGCAATTTGTAGGTTGCAGTACAATTTCCACATTCATAAAAGCTTACCTGGGTGAGATGGTTATGCCCCTCAGGCAAAGAGCTCCTTATAGAGGGCAGATGACACGCTATTTCCCTAGTGCCAGTATAGGAATGTCTGTTTTACTTTGTTTGTTTTAAATAAAATTTCTCCGTGTATTGAATTATCACACCACACAAGGCAGAAAGCAGAAGGGATGATGATACAGCATAAAATGTGAAGCAGAAATAAGAAGCCAGGGCAGCAGGTGCACTTGGCAAAAGCATGAGAGAGGCACAGTGTGACACAGACAGCAGGGGACTGAAGAAATGCTCAGGCAGTTTAGAGAGAGAAAAAGTTGGCACCAAACAGGTTTGAGAAAGAAACACAACAGTATGATTCTGAATTCAGTTTTGAAAACAGAGAGTATATGTAGAATGCTGAGTATATGTACAGTGCTGAGATACAAAAAAGCAAAGCAAAAGATAAGAGTTGAAGGTAGCGATTCATTAGTCAGTACAGTCACAGAAACGACGTAAATTATTAGCATGCTAATTCAGCAGTCAGCAAACTGTCCCACAGGGTAATTCCAGCCAATGACCTCACCGTCTACAAAAATGCAAACAGACTGGCAGACAAGCAAACAAAACCCTATGAATATGCTATCGAAACTACAAGGGACTGCAGAGTATGTTTACTCTTGGGCCCTTTATTGGATAATTTCTTCTCCCTCTGCATTCTTCAATTATGAGACACTTATTTAATCCGTTCATGCATTTTTCCTACTTTCTTTTACTCTTTAATGAATGTTGTTTCGTGTCTACCTTGTTTCGGACAGTTGGTGTGTCACATCCTAAAGCAGAGTTAAGGAAGATGGCATTATACGTTACTGCTGCCCTCGTGTAGGTGAAGGGGTCAAAAGTCAACAAATATTTGGAAAAGGAGTAGAGTAAAGGAAAGTTTTGAAAAGAGGCATATACCTTTCTAAAGAGAGAAATGTGGCGAAGAGTTTTCTCTAAGCTACAGTGACTGCTAAACGGAGAGAGGCGGGATAAACACTAACTAGTCAGCATAAAGAGAAGAGAAGGAAGAATAATCTACAGGGGAGAACAGAATCAGTCAAAGATTTCATCACTGAAAGAGCCTGATGTATTTGAAGAAAAAAAATGTAAACTTACTCAGAACACAGAATATGAGGATCCAGGGAGAGAAAGGTATGCAATGTGGCTGAAGAAGAAAGTGGATGATTTTTTTGCAGGGTTTTGCAGGCGGTGAGTGGTTAAAGATGTTTTTTAATCTACCTAGTTTGTGGGTGGAGCTAACCTTGCTCCAGATTTGGCCTTCAGCCCAAAGATGATTAGATTCAGTCTTTGCATTGTTGTGATTGATACTGGAATGCACTCTTACACTATGTTGAGAGCATCTTATCCTTGGGACATTTACTAGGGTGATATATCAGGAAACACATTTTCTCTTCCTCTGGAAACTCAAAATGTAATGGTATATAAGTCTGGAGATGCCACTGGGCATCTTGAACCCATATGCAGATGTCTGCCTGAGAATAATGTCAGTGAATGGAAAAACAGAAGAAAAGCACTAAGAGAGAAAGAGAAAAAGAAAGAAAAATTAGTCTGATCCCTGAGGATAAAAGCAAAGCACCTACTCAGCCATGCCTGAAGAATACATCATTGGGTTTTTGTCAGCTTTCAGAAACAGTAATTTAGTTACTTATTAAATCTTTAAGTTTTTGTCACTGGCAACTAAAATGAATTCTTAATCTGGATTTTATAAACTGAAAAACTTGATAATTTTACTTTATGTTTTTTCAAGCACTCTACTTAATCTCATTTTGAGGTAAATGAGGAGAAATGAAGAATGGTAATGTATAGAAAAATGTCTTCAGAGAGCAATGCTTTATCTTCCACAGGAAAAAAAGAAAGAAAACTATTATGTGTATTTGTCCCCAGATGTATATTTATGAATTATCTATTATGTGCCTGCCCAATGTTTTTCTGGTTGCTGAGGGTAAAAAGATCAATAATACAAACAAAAACCGCAGACCTCACGGAACTCCTACTGTGTGAATTAAACTGAAAGGCTGAAAACATCTCAATTTAAAATGTAAAATAAAAATAACATAATGCTGTCTTTTACAAATTGGATAAGAACATTACGATTTAACAATGTCACCTACATAATTCAAATCAGATATCATGAGTAGGTCATATATTCTCTTGAATCTGATAGACTAACCTTTTTCAGACATAGGCACTGAAGTAGGTGCTCTGCTCTCAGAAATTTAAACTTCTATAATTTAAAAAATATTTCAAGTCTTAAATATACTGCTCTGATTGTCCTTCAGTAAAAACATAAATTAGTACAATACTGGTCCAGCTAACTCATTTGTTTCAGAGGTGCCAGTACTCTAGAGACTCATTTCCCAGGAACAATCATTGCCCTGGCTGGTTAACCCAGAAGTTATGGTTGTTGTCATTTCTCTTTTCATTCATAAGATGCTCATCATGGACAATTAGTGGGCCGTGTGGAGCCACAGTCCCTGCTTTTAAGTTCTCTATTTCGGGACACTTGAACTAATGTGAAAGTGCCACAGCAAAAGAAGTCTAGATTAAAGGCGTACCTCATAGTGTGACTTGTCTACTGCTTGCCATGGATTATATGTGGATAACAAGGCAAGAAAGGTAATTGTAAGCTCTTAGATCCATTTAATAGGGAAGCCTTCAAAATAAAATTTCTGTGCATGCTCATGGTGGGACACGAATTGATATTTGAGTTGTCCATATCTATATTCATTTTAAGAAATGAATTTGATTTCATACACTAGGATTGTCATACTACATTGAATTTATTTTTGATTTGTTTAACCTTGTCTTTACTAGCAACCCATCCTTCCCAATTCTAACAGATTATGCATTCTAGGAAGAAAATAATTTAGATTTTTTAACTAAGTTGTGTCTGATTCTCAAAAGTACTGAAGTTAATAATGCATTTAATCTAGAAATAAATATACTTTGAGGCTATTGGTTGGGATCATTTAGCCCAAAAATAAACTTTGAAGCTATCAGTTGGGATACCCCTAGATTGTCACTGGAGCGTAAATGTTTCTAAGTACAGCAGTAACAATAGCAACCGTCTCAATAGACTTGTCCTAGATCTTCCTCTGCGGACCCAGTAAATGGTGCACAGCGTCAGTGAGCCCCCGCACAAGACGGAGGAATTGTCTTTGAGAATCATTTCTGTCATGACAGCCTATGTGTCATGCTCAGAAGAGGCTGAGATTGCCTCACTAGCAACTGACAGTGGCGAACTGATCTTTCCATATTTTTCACATGAACGGTGCAGTTTTGAATGTACTGTAAACCCTAGGAGAGGATAACAGTCCTTCTTCAGGGTAATCTGGAGCTCAGAAGCCTTTCAATTTAAAATAATTCTGTTGTGTTGTATGGCTGTGCAAAACCATACTAGTAACCATGCAGAGATACACAAAACAAAAAGATTTTGGCATACAAGACTCTCCATGCAAAAGCAAGTAATTCATGCTCTTGACATATCTATTAAAATGCCACTTGCTAGCACAGCATGAACTATCAAGTTCTTTTATATATTTTTGAAGAATGTATACTCCGTCCACACACTGAGAATAATCGCAGTAACCCTTTTACTCTCTCTTTTTTTTTCTTAGTTCTCATTCTGCCCCCGATCCTTCTGTCTGTCTCCTTTCATTTGTGAATTAGATCTGTTTCCAGGGGAAAAGAGTCAGTGCCTTCAGCTAGAAAGGCTGGCATTGTATGTATTTAAACGTAAGTACACACATCAATTAACTATATAAGATATATGTGCATGATAGAGATTAACTTAACCACATACAGTCTAATTGCAATGTGACCGTAAAATTGCAAATAATCTCACCTTACAAGAAATACAAGTTTTTGTATTCTACTTCAATGTGAATGAGGACAGCGAAATTAAAAACAAGAGATTATAAATGCTATCTTGATAATTTAGGCTGAAAAAGGGATCTGAGTATGTAATTCTTCGTTGTATTAGCTTGGCTGAACTTCATATTTGTCCCGACCACCTGGTTATCTCCAGCATCTGCGTGTGTAATTATGAGTGTGTGACTCTTCTACTGTTTGCCACTCAAATAACTGTTCCCTTGCCTTTTGCCAGCTGCACTAAGCCATGTTCCCAGGTATATTTTGTTCCAGTCAGCAATTTCAGTACCAGAAAGAACATATCCATGGGTTTCTAAAAACTTTTCTTCTGTTTTCCTGTTGACTTCCCCATTCCATACATGAAAATAATTGATTGAAGTTTATATATTCACATATTTTTCAATTTCATTTGAGCTTCTAAAATGTGTATTCTCACATAAATTTAAGCAAAGAAGGAAATAGGAGAGGTAGCATACACAAGAAGTATTGAAAACAAAATGCTTTGAGATATTTGCTGGATGATTTGTTACTTGTCAACACTTTTTCCTTTGCCCAAGACAGCATAAACTGAAATGGCTATGATGTCAGTAGTACAACACTGATGGGATTTTTTTGGTCGGGGGCTTAGCCAAGGAGAGGAACAAAAGCCAGAATCTCTCACAGCCTAAAGTATTATCTTGCGCAAAGCTGATCTTCTTTGGAAGTTTTATTAACATTTGTAAGCAATATATTACTTTCTTTTAGTTTGTTTCTGCTATCTTCATAAGTAATGAATGAGGAAATATGCTTTAATTGTTAAATAAAAAGGTGTCTGAAGTGTGTAGATTGACATATTACAACAAGGATTTCTTTCTTTTCACTTTGAATTTTTTATTTTTTCTCCCAATTACATTTTCTTCTTCTTTGAACAGAATAAATTTCAATTGGCGAGGCCATTAATAACATCAGTTTCACTGTCTAATGATAACTATATTTTGATACAATGAACATTGAAAAATTGAAATCTAATGTTTAATGTACTCAAAACATTTTTTAATGAATTTGGGGAGATGACTCACCTGCTTGAAGCATATAGCAGAATAGTATACTACAGATTGTATAGCATATATCTTATGATATATGATACCTAATCTACTTTTATATTGAAGAAAACAGTTTAATTCTTTGTATGCTACGCACTACATAATGTGTCCAAAACATTATTTTGATAATTCTGCTGTGCTTCTCAATTGCTGTGATCTAGGACTCACAGAATATGAATGAATTCCTGTGATAGTGTTTCTTCAACTTGATAAATCATGTCTTCTATATTCTCAACTTTTACATTCGTCCCTGTTGAAATATTGCTAGTCTCATTGTTTGGCTTTCTAAATTTTTATTATATTTGTTTTAGACCTTTGAACACACAAACACACTGTGCCTGTTAATTGTTATAAGTCAGCTTGACTAAATTAAGAAATATTTAGTGATTAATAAAGTGCTGCCTGGGTGTGTCTGTGGGTATTTCCAATGATGGTTGGTGCACAGGTGGGAAACTGAAGGAATAAAGCTCACCCCAACAGTGGTTGACACCACTCAATAGACTTGTACCCTGAATGGCAAAGAAAAGAAAAGGGGTGTAATGGTGCATTTGAAGAGCTCCCCTCAGCTGGAGTGGATGTGTCTTCTGTTGCCATTGCCCATGGACACCAGAATTCACTTTTTTAATCCTTTGAACCCTGATTCTCACTAGTGCCTCTCCATGAAGCATCTGGGGCTTCAGTCTCAGACTAGTGCTGCATCCTTGATCCCTTTTGCTTTTCAGTTTTCAGCTCCTTGGACTGAATTTCTCCCAGCCATTGGATTTTCCCACACTCCAGTGTGCACAAAGTCACTGTGAACTCTCCTGGTTTTAAACCTACAAACCTAACTAATAAATCCCTTCCAAAATTACATATATATATATATTCTATTGATTCCATTCTTCTGGAGAGACCAAACCCAAATTTACACACACACACACACACACACACACACACACACACACTGGTTATCACCAAAGTTTCTGAATTTATGAAATATACATATTTCATATATGAGTATTTAATTTCTTCCTGTTTATATATCATATTATTATTTACTTGTTTTATTGAGTTTATCGGTACATTCTAGGTACACAGTACAGTTACATTCATTACTGGGATCCTGTACCTTTACATGACAGGTCTTGGTTCTCATTTTTTCCCCTTGTCCCTGCCCTTTCTTCACCCCCTGCAGCTGTTCAGTGGCCTGCCTTGCAAGTGCAATGACCCGTGTTCAATCCCCGGTACAAAAAAAAACACAAAACAACAACAATATACATTTATATTACAGACCAATATTTTTATTTTATTGCTGGACAAAATCTTAAATCACCTGTAGTTGAAACAATCTCATATACTGACAATAACATGACCACTATTTTTATTTAATTTTAATAAGTATATTTGGAAACGTATATAGAAATTTTACATTAAGAATATATATTACAATAAAAAACATACTGCCACTAACCTCTCAGAATAATCACCCTCACTTGAATCATGCGCCACTTTTTCCATCTTTCTTGCCACTTCCTGAAGCAATTCTGGAAGAATCTGTGTCTCCGTGAATGCTGCTGTCAGGAGCCATCCCATGGAGAGGCAGGCTTGTAAAATTCATTACAGTGCTTCACTCATTTTATTCATTGGATTTGGCACTGTGCAAGTTTTGACTCTTCCCTAAGGTTAAAATGACGTCGGAAGGTCAATATTTTGAATTGGATCAGGCCATTCAATGTTGCAAGCATGACAGCAAAGCTAAAGACAGACAGTCACCGCAGAGAACTAGAAAGTCTCAAAAACTGCAGGACGTGTGTTCAAAGCGAGGGGAAGTGTTGCGAGGGGAACTCATGGCAGTGTGTCTTCTATTTATAAATGAAATATGCTCAGCATTTTCCAGTCACATGGGATACGTGTGGCACTGTGTAATTACTGCAGTTTGCACGTATTCTTTCAAATTCATGCATTGAAATCTTAATTCCCAAGTAATAAGATCTGAATCTTTTTGGAGGGTATTTTCATTTTGAAGTCCCTGTCTTCACGAATGAATTAATTTCCCTATAATAAAACTGTGCTAGTGGATCCTTCCCCTTGCACTTTTTGGACATATGAAGAGCAGTATTAAAGGCATCATAATGGAACTCGACATTGGACCTTCAACCAACACTAAATCTACTGGCATTTTATTCTTAGGCTTTCTAGTTTCCACAACTGTGAGTAAATAAATGTTTTCTTCATTAATTGTGCAATCTATGTGATGTTGTTAGAGTAACATAAAATTCTCTAAGACAAATCAAAGCACTGAAAAAAGCTAATATAATTTAGAATTCATCATAAATGAATGAGGGAGAAGAAGCCGAGAATAGTATTTGTAAAATGACTACACTTAGCGTAAATTTAATATTAACCCTACCCTGTGCATTAGCTGCAATAAGTATTAATGACTGAGTTGTCTTAAGCAACCTGTATTTCTTGCAAGTCTGGAGTGAAGAAAGACTGAGATTAGGTAGTGTGAGCTTCATTCAGATGTAATTTGTTTTTTATTATTAGTTAAAGCTGAAAATCTCTTAATTTTTCTAATTTATAAATTAAAATTCATCATAGATATATAAGTATAAAAGAACATGTAGTATGTAAAGTTTGGTCCTATTTCTGCTCTTCTGGCATACACTGGCAGTCTTTCAATGTATGTCCTGCCAATAAGGCAGAATTACAAAGTATTTGACTTAAAAAAAAAGTATTTAGATTACATTGTTTAAATTGTAGGGAAACTTTGCTATGGAAATAATAAAAGTCGAGACTTTTTGTGTTTAAGAATGTATTTGGGAAACGTAAGGGAAAAAGGAAAACAAATCAAATACCAAACCATAGAGAAATAGTAAATACAAATACTGACTAGAATATAGTTAGTGAAAATGAGATCTTCAGGTTATATTTAATAATATGTTAATTTAAAAATTTCTCTCTCTCTCTCTCTCTATATATATATAGTTCTACAAATAGAGCAATAAACAGTGCACAATTTTAACAGTGATTAATAATATGTTAATATAATATATTATAATCTTTATGATACAATCTAGTTTTTTCTTTTCTAGTGTCTGTATCTTTTAAAGTTTTTTACTAAATAAGTTATTTTGATTAGGTGACCCAGGAAACAAAAGGTATTAGAAACACCACAGCAATGTGCCAAAAAGGAAAGTCAAGTAGTAAGAAGTACAAAATTTTTAAAAAACTATTTATTTCTTGTTATACATTGGACATACCAAGACAATTGGGTAGTCCAGTGAGTTTCCAAATTAGCGCACATTTGGATGTTTCTGACAGTGTTCAGATTTGTTTTCATCCTCTGAGATACTGAGATTCACTAGGGAAACCTAGAATTCCAAATGCGTTAGAAAATACATAATGTGTCAACACATTGTGACATGGGAGTGATACTAGTAAAAGCTGTTTGTGCCTATTAATAACACAAAACCAGTTCATTCTAATAGCAGAAAAAATAGGACTAAATTCCGGGGAAAGTTTCCTCTTCCCCTCCCCGACTTCTCTCTGTGTCTTCTTTCCTTCCCTTGCTGCCTTACTTTTCCTTCTCTTTCTCTTTCTCTTTCTCTCTCACTCCCTTTTCTTTCTTTCTTTCTTTCTTTCTTTCTTTCTTTCTTTCTTTCTTTCTTTCTCTTTCTTTCTTTCTTTCTTTCTTTCTTTCTCTCTCTCTCTTTCTTTCTTCTTCCTTCCTTCCTTCTTCCCACTTCTCTCTTCCTCTTCCTACTTCTTTCCTTCTTTCTACCTATATTCTTTTATAGAATCATTTCTAAGTTAGTATTAATGGCAGAAATACTTAAACGTATATGCTGTTTTGTGTGGAAATCAGTCCTACATACGAATGTGGTTATATATTATCTTCCTTTTGTGCTACCTCTATTTTTTTTATTTTTTGTCTCTAGACTGTGTTGCCACCCTTATTGCCATTATTCAAATGACAAGAGAAGAATATCTTGCAGATTTGTTAATGATAAGAAGACAGACTCAAGAAACGTACTTTACTCATTCACTATTTCTGATTCTATCTTTCCAAAAGTGATGGAAAAAAAAAAAGAAAAAAGCATGGGGCCAAGGATTTGGCTCAGTGGTTCTGCAGCCTGCCTTGCAAGCACAAGGGCCCAAGTTTGATCCCCTGTACAAAAAAAAAAAAAAAAGGAGATAAATAAGTACACCTCACCTTACCAAAATGTGGCCACAGTGGGAAAATGTGCACCTGTCATATATTCATAGCCATTTATTTCCTTCATAGATAAAATCATGAAGCATCCTCTTCCAAGTTCACCTCCTTTTTCTCCATAGACATTTCACGCAGAAGTTGTGTTCAACGTTTGCTACTTCACTGCATTACTTACTAGTCAATTTTAATGCAATTTCTCAGTATTATATCTGATGTACTTTGAATAATTGAAAAGTAAAATTTGGTTAGAATCATCAAGTCTTATTTTTTACCTTGCTGATAGAATCTTGAGGGTTCAAATGTTGGCTCATCCATTCAATTATTTCCATTTTGTCAATAGGTATGTTGACAAAATGACATCGAAACCTGTCTGGAAGTATAATGATTATTGCAGCTTCTATGCAAATGTGTGTAACTAATGTGATGCATGATAGGTGACCCAGTGACAGTAAGATAGCGAAAACAAGTAAACCAGGAATCTTAGTGAAGTTGTCACCCCAACTTTGTAAGGATAAAGAAAGATCTGAAGGTCTTTTTTAGCTTGAGTAGCTTGTTTTTCTCTTATTTAGCTCTTTATTATTATAAATTAAAATTAATTTATTTCCTCAATCTCATCTTTAACGGAATAAGATATGTCAAATGTTTCCAATTGCATTGAACAGTTTGAATACATTCTATTTTAATCTTATTGACTATATTGATCTCATTCTACTCTTCAAACAACAAAGCCAAAAATATGCCATCATTTCATCAAATTAAACCTCTGGGTGAAGGTTAATCACAAGGCTTCTAAATGAAACAATTGGAAAGAGACAATGATCAATTGAAAATAGGCCCTAATAGAGTTTGTTCATTTTCTTTGTGCTGTAAGGTTGGAATTATAAGCCACAGATGCCAGTTCCCAGTTGCCCTTGCCAGCTGGGGGTACAATTGCTACCACTCTTTCCATTGGATCTGAAAACTGCTTACTTATCCTTGTATTCTGAGGGCTGTGCTTATAAATCATCTAAATCCTTTCTCAGATATAGAAATGAATTCAGTTTACATGTTCAAAGAGAGGATTATATTTTAGCATGCGCATACATATTTGACTTCATACAGTAAGGGAAAGAAAACACTAAATCTATCAAAGTGAAAGGCACACAGTATGTCCGTTGTGTGTGCATATGTGTGTGTGTGTGTGTGTGTGCACGTGTGTGCCTGTGTGTAAGGGAAATTGAAAGAAAGAAGCAAACTGGCACTTTTTCAGGGACTGTCTAGCTATTTGCTATTCCACAGTTGCTTCAGGAGTCTGTGTGGCAGCTGGTAGTGCTTCTCTGATGGCCTTGCTTGCAGGAAACAGCAGACTCAACCTAAAACAATAAACTCAATCCTATTAACACATTACTGCCCCGCCCTCCTTTATTCCTAGCCCTTTCCAGAAAACATCTGTCTTTCTGTTCTCCATTTCGCATGCATAAAGTCACTTCTAAAGTTCACAGCTTCCTGAGTATTTCTCTATTCTCTATTTAAAAATGTGCTTTTCACACAATCATCTTACAAGCACTGAGAAGCAGAGGTTGTTCTTATGTTCAATTTTATAGTTCTTTATCCACATGGGATAGAGTCCAAGACTCTTAATGGGTATCTGGAATACCAGATAGCACTGAACCCTATGTTAATTTTTCCTATACACACATATAACTGATAAATTTGGATGCACAAATTAGCCACAGCAAGAGATTAACAACTTTAATAAAATTCAAAACAATTAAGCACAGGCTGTAATGGATATCATGCGAACTTGGCCTCTCTCTATTTTCCTGTTCTCACCCTTCTTTTGATGGTGTGAGATGACACACTCTATGCAGTGAAATAAAGCAAGGTGACTGATGTAAACATTGTGATGTAGTGTTAGGTTATTTCATTAAGCTGTACTTGAACATAAACACTGAGGTATGGTGATAGCCAATCCTGTAGCCAGGGTGGCTACAAAGGACTAATTATGTTCGGGTAGCTCCTACAGTGCAATTATAAAAGGACAATGACTCATTTTCTAGGGACATGATGTGGGATGATGTGAGTTTCATCCCAATTTTCAGAACAGCATGAAATTTAAAACTTCTGAAAGGCTTATAACTGGACTAGCTATTTCACTGATGGCGAGCCTTTGAGAGCTTTCAAGGATAACACAGAGCCCACTGCAGCATGCGTGCCATATTTTTTTAATCACTAGTCTACTTAATATTTACAGACTGTAGTTGGGCATAAGCATCTGAAATCACAAAAACCACAGTGGTGGAAAGTGTGCTTGGGGGTGGATGCCCTATTTTCACTGCACAAAGTGTCCTGCTCACACAGGAATGAAGACTATTTGCCTAATAGGAGCAAAAACAATTGTGGGCAATGATGGAGAATAAAGTTACACCATTAGAGATATTTAACTTGACTAAGCTCTTCCACCACCTTCTAGAGTCCACACTATTTTGTGCTGATCATTCATTTTTTTAGTTTCACTCTATCACAGATTTTCATTTTTTTTGCATTTGTTCTATTGCAGTTATTTTCTATTCCACTCTCCTTGCAAATTCCTTCACTTAGACCTTACCAGATGGACTTCAAGGATCATTGGTCACCCCTGCTTCCTTTCAAAATCAACATTCCTTTTCCAAATCTACTTTCATTAAGATTTTGTAATAGCAAAATGTCTTCAGATGAGTACAAAAAAAGAGTATTTTTTCAGTCTTTGGCTGGATTTGTTAAAAATGTCTTTTTTTGCCTGACATAAATTTGGTATTTTTTTTGAAGGTGTGAAAATTGGACTGTAGTTTTAAATTCTCAACAGTATTTATACATGTTCTCCTATTTTCTAGTACTGCAGATGAGAAGTTAGGTGGGGTTATTATTACTATTAATACTTTGTCACTGTTGCTCTTGTGTAATCAGTTGCTATTTCTTGGAATACTTTTTATTATACTGTGGAATACATGTTTCTAAGAAGATATTTTGCCTCTTATTTTGTTATTTTTTCTGTAACAACTTGATAGACAGTAGATACACAAAATTCTTGACATATGAATAAATATTTGTTGAGTTCCTTTTAAGGCTAAGCACACTGATAACCTTCAGACACCTCTGTATCCTTCATATTAAGTTTGGAGCAAAAGAAAAGTGAGCAATTAAACATTAAAGTACAAGCAAGTGTACTAAGTTGGAGCTGCTTAGAGATTCAACAGTTTCTTCTGTGAAAGCAAATGAATTATTAATTCAGTAGATCATATATAAGTTATCCAAGCTTTACAACAAACATCTGAATTACAGTCTCTGTCTCCTTTAAATTCTTTAACTACCAAATATTTAAAGTTCTTCTCTTAGTAGGAAAAAAGCCCAGGGTAATATTTTTTTCTTTTTGTGTCCTTGTTTTCTTTATACTCTGGGCATTTAGTTGGGTAATATTGTGAAAGTACAAAGACAGGGGTTTGGGAATGCAGATGAACTAACATTCATACCATTCATGAGTCCAGCTTTAGGATGGGGCTAACTTTACACAAGAAGCCAGACTGTTATCAATGTAAGAGTGAGGACAATTCAGATGTTTTTCTAGACATAAAATAGATCATATATAAAAAACTAAAAGGAAGAAAGAGCATGAAAAACAGGTAAACTATTATGAAATGCTTGTAGCACTGTTAATACAGGACATGATGTGCAACATGGTTTTCTTGAAGTGGAAATAGAATCCTGATGCCACTGATGTTAAAAATCATTCTGCAAGGCTCTCTAGACATGAGTGGTACCACCTCCATCTGAGAGTGACCAGTCATATATAT
>NW_022900913.1:18921911-18949131 GCF_012274545.1 Fukomys damarensis
AATACAAACCAGGAAAGCCATCTTTTAAAAATCTATTAGATATAATGGAGCCACTGATTTTTTGATATAAAGAGAAATTCTACTCTATTTTTGTATTTTATTTGAATTTTGGCCAACATTAAACATATCAGCCTTTGTTTAAGGTTTGATTGCTTTTTCACTTTTGTAAGATTTTTTTTTTTTATGAAAGCAGTCATTGAGTGTGGGTGGTTCTTTGAGAATTTCAGGGCATCTGCTGAAGTCATAACTGAGAAGATTGCTTTAAAAAATAAAATAAACCACGAGAACACTGGCCTGATCAGAATGGACAAAATTCCTGGTTAAATTGCATTTCTGTTTATTGTTATGTTTTAGTAAAGTTTTCTAGGAAAAGGAACATAATCAAAACACATTACATTTGAGGATTTATAAAACTTTGAAAAGCTACATTTTTAGATTATTAAGAAATTATCATTTAGAGTACAGTTTTAAAATATCGTACTCTAAATTAATATTAAGATGTACAATTAAAAATATGCAGTTGTCCATTAGAAAGCTTTATAGTTATTTTCTTTGCATTGAGATCACGGTCAGTATCTATTATAATCTTTGTGTAAGGCATTATGCAATTAGAGTCCAGAAATTAACACTTGCTGTTTATATAGATTTATAATGAATTAGTGAGACAAGCATTGGAATTCTAGTAGGCAGTATGGACCGCAGCCCCAAAATGGACTCTGTTGATTCATGACACTCCAGATATCATACAAAAATATGTGTCAGGTGTTCTTAAGCTGTCTGGGAACTCCGTAGAGTATGACTAGGCAGCCCTTGGCTCAAGGCCACATGGACCCCGCACAGCCATTGCAAGAACACTGAATAGATTGGATCCGAAAATATATTCAGTCTCCTAAAAGGTAGAAATTATATAGCAGACATAATGTCCAAACTCCGTTCTAAATCCCTCAAAAACCCCTCAACAAAAAGCCCTCTCTGATATCCTATCCACAACCCACTCCCATCCAGGGGGAGTTTCACTTCCTTGCCTTTATATTTTTTTATATGAATTTCCTTGCACCCTACCTCTTTGTCACTGAGGAACCGAACTCTAGCCTTTTGGTTACAATATGAGTATGAGTCAATGCAAATCTTGCTGCTTATATTTTCAGTTTTTTAATAAATAATTCTTCAAAATATGTTTGCATGGACTTTTACAAATCTGGAATCACTTTTGTTGTGTTGTCCAATTTTTACCTTGAAAATGATAGAGAACTACTTCTTCAGTGATCGAGTAGTTTGATGATTACCATAGCTACTAGTCTTATTATCATTTAGCATTTATTCAATTTTTCTGGAAAGCAGTATTGCTAAATTTGCCTGAATTTTTATGATAAAATATGTGCGTTTGTCAAGAAAGCACAGGTATTTTAGAAGATGACTGTTAAACTAATTTCAAATTTTTTCATCTTCAAACATACAAAATGCCCAATAGACAAATATATTCAACAGTTTTTTTTACTTCTCAGAGATGTTAACTTTATCACTTGATGCTGATTTTAGCATGATTTCTTGACATTTTATTTTATCTAATTGATTAAACAGAATACTTTTCTAGTTCTTATTAAAGTCTAAGGTCCTATCTTCACTTGACTTTAAATAACAGATTATATTTATTCCTATTTATGGGAAATAATGTGAAGTTTTGATACAAGTACAGTTTAAATGTTGATTATATCATATTACTTATTACCTATCACCTCTCATACTTATCATTTTGCTGTGGTAAGACATTTAAAAATCTACTTTGTTAACTATTTTGGTGAAATATGCAATATTTTATTATTAAATATATTTACCATATATTTACTTGATGTTTTTACTTCTTTGAGAAATGTCTGTCATTCCAGATGCCCATTTTTTTAAATTGAATTTATTGGTACATTCTAGGAGGACAGTACAGTTACATTCATTATTGGGATCTTGTACCTTTACATGACAGGTCTTGGTTCTCATTTTTTTCCCTTGTCCCCTCCCTGCCTTCACCCCCTCCTCCCCTCCCCACCTTCAAACACTTTAATTCCATTTTTACATTTTTCTCATATTTTTTTTCCTTTTCCCTTATTCCCCTTTCCCTTTCCTTCTCACTGTCCCTACAACTTTGGTCTTTTTCTTCCTATTTCACATTGCTAATTGCCCTGTTAGGATCTTGAGTACTATTTTAGTTTTTCACAACAGAGAAACTTCAGTATTTGCATATGTGTGACTTATTTATTTCACTTAGGAGTTTATCCTCAAAATGTACCCACTTACCTATGAATGAATCTACTTTCTCATTCTTTATGGCTGAGTAGTATTCCATTTCATAGAAAAACCACATCTTCTTTACCCAGTTTTCAATGGATGGGCAGATGGGCTGTTTCCAAGTTTTAGCTATTACAAACTGTGCCGCTATGAACATGGATGTGCATATATCACTGTGGTATGATTCTTTCAATTCTTTTGGAAAGAGACACAACAGAGGGATGGATGGGTCAAATGGAACCTCTAATCCTAGTTCTTTAAGGCATCTCCATATTGATTTTCATAGGGGTTGCACCAGTCCGCACTCCTGCCAACAATGGAGAAGGGTTCCTTTCTCCCCACAACCCAACCAACATTTGTTATTGTGTGATTTCTTGTTAGCAGCCATTCTTTGTGGAGTGAGGTGAAATCTCAGAGTTGTTTTCATCTGCATCTCTCGAATGACGAGTGATATGGAGCATTTTTTCATATATTTACTTGCTGCTTTTTATCCTTTGCCTGAGAAATGTCTGTTCATTTCAGATGCCCATTTTAGAATTGGGTCTTTATATTTGGGGGCTCTGATTGTTTTGAGTTCTTTATATATTTTAGATAATAGTCCTTTGTCTGAGGAGCAGCTGGTAAAAAATTTTTCCCACATTGTAGGTTGTCTCTTAGTTCTCTTGATGGTTTCTTTTGCAGTGCAGAAGCTTTTGTAATGAGATGAGATCCCAGTTGTTGATTCTTTCTGCTAGTTCCCTTGCTACTGAGGATTTGTTCATAAAGTCTTTTCCTATGCCAATGTCTTCCAGAGTTCTGCCTAACTCATCTTTCAGAAAGTTTAGTGTTTCTTTTTTTATATTTAGGTCTTTAATCCACTTGGATTTTAATTTAGTGCATGGTGACAGATAAGGGTCTACTTTTAATCTTTTGGAGGTTGAGATCCAGTTTTTCCAACACCATTTATTAAAGAGGCTATCTTTCCACCAGTGGGGACAGTCAGGTCCTTTGTCAAAGATGAGGTAGCTGAGTAGCAGATACCCATTTGTGAATCAAGTCATTAATAGGAAAATGGATGCATATTGAGGATATACTCTTAAGTGAAATAAATAAGTCACTCACATGTAAATACCGAATAGTTTCTCTGGTGTGATAAATTGTAATAGTACATAAGATCCTAATGTTATAATTGACAAAATGAAATAGGAAGGAAAGGGATAAAAGTGTACGGGAAGTGGGAAAGGAATTAAGGGAAAAGGAAAAATATGAGAAAATGGAAAAATGGAAACAGAGCATTTATAAATAGGGAAAGGAGGAGGCAGTGAAGGGAGGGCAGGGACAAGGGGAAAAAAATGAGAACAAAGACCTGTCATGTAAAGGTGTAAGATCCCAATAATGAATGTAACTGTACTGTATGCCCAAAATGTACCAATAAACTGGAGGAAAAAAATAAATATATTTATCATGTTCATTAGATCACTTGAAATTATTTCTTGTAACAGAAGCTTTGTACCTTTTAATTATTATGTCCCCTTTCCCTATTCATACCACCTCCCACTTTCTCCCCCTTAATTTTTGATAGCTTTGCTGTCTTCAGACTCCAGAATCTACCATTCAACTGTATTTCTATCGAGGTAATGTTGACTATGTAAAATGATAGTATTTGTTGCTCAGACATTGACTTAGCTTATTTTACCCCATTAAATATCAGACTTACATAAAAATTGCCTACAAAGTTATTATTTTGTAAACCTTTTGGAAGTCTAAATAGATCTATACTTTCTCTCCATAAAGACAATTTTATCCTCAAAGTCTCTACAGGGTCACACTTCATTTTTACAGATTTTTTTTTTTAATTGTCGGTAGTGGGAACTCAACAGGCTTTTGAATTGAGCTGCAACACAGCCTAATTGTTACATTTCTATTTTTAGACAGAGTCTCACTAACTAAGTTGCCAATACTGGTATCCAAATTGTGAACTTTCCGTCATCATCTCCCAGAATGCTGAGACCATAGGTGAGCACTAACATGCCCAGCACTGGTTTTACTATTTAAACGAATCTGTTCTACTCAATTCAGTTATTTTTATCCCATAGACAACCATATTTGATTATTTAATGCATACACTTCCAAATTTATCTACTTCCTTTTCCCTTTCATTTTTTTTCTAAATTTAATTTTTATTTTAAAAATTTTATTTGTACACATATTCAGTAGATAACATTCACCATGGGGAGTTGGTACATGTGTATCTCACATTTCAGTCATTTTTACTTGCTATCAGAGTAATGCTATGCTTGTAACGACTAAGATTAGTTTAGAAGTACTTTTTCATTCTTTATATTATTACAGTGTTTGCACAGACCTTGTACTACTTCTTTTCTGAAAGAATTCATCATTAAAGACATCTCTAAAACTCATACATTTTTCCTTTGTAAGAAAGTGTATTATCAATTATCAATTTCTCTGATGTAGTCTGATCCAGGATTAGTCTGATTGATTTGTGGGATTGATTTTGATTATGTGTGTGGTCAAAGAATGTATTTATTTTTTGTTTCAAATTTACTGGTACCAAGATTTTTACAATGATCTTCTTTTGGCTTCTAAAACACCAAATGTGCTATATTTAAACATCATTTAAAAAATATTATCTGTATTATCAGCCAAACCTTTTAATGTTTGCTTTCCAAAACCTAGTGAAATTTATAACTAACATCTTTCAAATATGTTTCTGCATAATTTATTTGAATCTACTTGCACTTAATTTAGACATTGCTCAAATCAGTTTGTTATTTTTATATATTTTATTATTTATTGGATCATTTCTATTATTGTTAATTAATTTTTTAGTCTCCAATTTTCTGTTCTTAACTTAGTAAATTTTTTCATGTTCTTTTGCTCCTTATCCTGGATATCTTTACTTTTAGGGAATGCCTTTACTGTGAGCAAATTAATTGCTACTTCGCCAGGATCCCAATTTCCCTCAGCACAGTGCTGCACTCAGTCCACAGTCTAATAGCAGCTCCTCACTGTTAATCTCATGAAGTTTACCCATAATTCCACAGGTCAGCCTTACACAGAAATCCATAATAATTCCACATGTACATTTGATTTCCATACACACACACACACACACACACACACACATATATATATATACATATATATGTGTGTGTGTGTGTGTGTGTGTGTGTGTGTGTGTGTGTGTGTATGTATATCCTTTGGGTTTCTTTTCCAAATATTCCTTGAAGATTTCTATTACTTCCATACTCTGTGTTTTGAGCTTTCTTTCTTGCGCCCTGTGAACTCCTCCAAGAAGTGCTTGTAAGCAGATATATAGACACATCATTTCACCTGAACATCTCTTGTGTCAAGGATCATACTCCTCTTGTCCATTGTCAAAAACACTTTTATTGTTTATTTGGTAGAAGGCTAATATAATACTTTATTGTTTCTATAAATAGACTTTGAGATTTTATTAGATATTTTGACTAATATCATTTGAGCATGAAATGCCATCTAAATGAAAACAATCTAGATATTATAACTGATTCTTTACAGTAAGTGAGTTTCTTGTTTATGTGCTTTAATTTTGGCCTTTAATATCTGACAATGCTACAAAATAGCTAAAAATATTTCCTACCTTTTGTGATTTTTGTTTTGTTTTGTTTGTTTGTTTGTTTGTTTGTTTTGGTACCAGGGATCGAACTCACAACCTTGTGCTTTCCAGGCACAGTGCCACTGAGCTAAAATCCTGGCCCCTCGTACATTTTGTTTTCATGTTATGTGTTTCTTAGTTTAAAGGCCAAATAAAATAGGTGTACTATATGGTAAAAGGAGTAGGGGCAATTGAAGACTATAGCAGTCATGTCCCTCTCTCTGGGCCCAAATTCCCAATGCCCACAATATAAAAGAGCAAAGCTTTATTTTACCCATTCAGGATTCAATCCGTGATTTGCTCCAAGACAGAAACAACATGGTAGAAGTTCATAGTGAATATCTGCTCAACCCATGGAATCCAGAAAGCAGAGAGAACAATGAGGAAGGGAAGAGCTTGGTATAAGAATACTTCCTTTCAGATCACTCGCTTAGAAACTTACCTTCAACAAGGCCCCACCTACAAATAGCACATTCAGCTATGACCTCATCAACTGATTGATCCACTTATCCACTTATGAGTACAATGCCCCCATGATCCAGTTACCTTCTCAAAGCCCCACCCTTGAACACATAAGACTTTTGGGGGGGTGATGCAAATCCAAACTACAACAAATACATCACTAGACTGCTTCCTTTACTTTAGCTTTGCTTATACTGGATTACTGTGTTCTCTCCAAACTAATGCTATTGACTTTGTGTTATCCTTAAACATGACTGTTTCTTGAAGGTGATTTTCTTTTTTTCTGAAGTTGCTTTTTACCAGGACTAGTTTGTCTTATTATAGTGATAGTCACTGTTTAAATGTGCATATTATTATTATACAATGCCCCCATTTAAAAACCTTCAATAATTACCTAATATTAGTAAGATAACATTCAAGGGGCTGGGATATAATTTGTCTGTTTCTTTAACTTCATTTTTCATTATTCTTCCATTCCCTGCCTTCTCATACATTATGTAACAAATGTCCTTAAGTACTGACAATGCTAGTCAAAGCTATGTTTTATCTTAGTATTAAAAGTGTCACTTATCCTGCGTTACTTACTCTAAGTATTATTTCCCTACCTTAGATGCTTATTTAATCCCATTTCTTCACTCCTGGCATTGAAGCTATTTGAGGATATGAATAGTCCAATATTGACATCATTATGCAATCAATGCATTTTAATCAATGAGTAACATCTATTGAATCATCAATTATATTATTTTAGGCTGGTTGGAAACATTCAGAAGATAAATCAATTAAAAGATGAATGTTTACAAGTATTTACATTTTCAGATATTTAAGACTATGTAAACACCTTTAAAACATAAATGATGAAAGAAATTTATTAACATTTAAGTATTGCATGAACATGTTTAATAAAAGATTTAGAAATAGAATGACTATGAAGACAACGTGGTGAGCTACAATGAAACAAAAGAAATTCTGCTTTGACAGTTAAATATATTTTTAATTGCATCTTATTTTTAGCTACAGAAAACATGAGAATTGTGAACTTTGCTACTTAATTACACAGAACATTTTTTTGTTTAGATGATTAGTGTTAAGTTTTGTTAAGATGAAGATTAGTGAATTACTCCTATTTACTTGCAGATACATGCAAATATTCAGAAGAGAAAATAAGAACATCGAAATTTCAGCTAGTTATAATCATTTTATGTTGATATTTTGTTGAATAAGTCATAACATGCCAATAGATACCTATAATTGTTCTAATTTTTCTCCGATATAAATTTCTTGATACATACATATAAAGAACAGATGCTGTTTAATGTAAATTCTGTTGTGCATATTTGAAATTACAGTATAGTATTGGGGGACACATATTGATGGTAAATTATTATAGTGAAACAGATTAACACATCTGACACCTCACCTCACAATTATAGATTTTTAGGGGCAGGTCCAGCTAAACCAACTTTTTAAACAAAATAAAACACAATAAAATACAATTTTATTAATATCATTCCTATGTAATACATAGATCTCTAAGTTTGTTCATCCAACATAACTGCTACATTGTATTCTTTGACCTAAATCTGAAATACACATAATTTTGAAAGGCAATTTACAAGTGCTGTTTTCAGTGGGGACTCAGAAAAAATATTGTTCAATTTGAGAACTAGCAAATATAGATTCTGATGAAACCAATAAAGTGACCTTCAATCAACACTATCTTCATTTTCCTGACTGATATTGTCAAAGCTGTTGTGAGCAATAAAGGCAGAATGATAGCACAGATAGATAAGAAATAGTAAGTTCTTAAAATAAATAACCATATGTTCCAGTTTTTGAAAAAGGAAGTTGATTTTTCAGATAGAATGGAGAAAATCTTTGAGGAAGTCTGCCAGGACAGAAACAGATAAAGAGCAAGAATAAGAAAATAAAGCAGGATTTTAAGAAATTTTATAAAAATAGTGGGATGACGACAAAAGAGAAAAATAAGCAAATTGCATTATTATACAATACCACATTTTTTTCAACTTTTCCTTATGCTGTGCAGAAGACAGTACTCTCTTGTGCTTAATTATAGAGACACTGGCTAATTCTGCTGGTAATGATTCTTATCTCTGAAATGATAAAATAAAATCTATGTATCTTTCTATATATTTATCATCTTTTAAATAAACCTTTAAACCTGCTGAATTTTAGAATTATTTTTATATCAACACATGTTTTAAAGAAGCAATCTTAAGATGAGTGCATAGTCCGTTGATTTGCACATAAATTCTTTAGTTATTGGCAGTACCTGTTGAATCTTGTGCAAATACATATTTTCAAAGATATTTATGACTTCTAATATTTTAACGTATGGAGAATGTGGAATGAGAATTGATATTCTTATTAGGGCCCCTCAACAGAACTAAAATTACATATATGAAGTCTATGAATTCAATCTTTTTAGGGTCATGAAAATTTGAATTTTGAAATTGTTTCAGTTTACTTCCAATGTTCTTTCAAGGATTTTGTGCAAAAAGAGCAATGGAATGACTGAAATTATTAGCCGTTGAACAAAATCTGCACCTGAGCCTTTTCAATGTTTTTATTAATGCCAGAGCACATAATACAGCATATTAAATTGTCTCCTCTCTTTCCTCCACAAAATCGTAATTAAGGGTAAATCTTTAAAGAAACTTGAAAAGAAACTGCTTGTGTGATGTAAGTGTAGGAAATACGATAATGAATGAAATAAATATTGCCCAAATAAATATTCTATATTTGATGTGCATTAATAAAATATTGAGTGTTGAAATCTGGAAAAACTAATGTAGGCAAAGAAAAATTATATAAAGAGCCTTAAAGAGAGACATATGTATCCCTCATTTAAGACAAATTCACAAGGCTGTGTAGTTGGTGATAAAAAGTTGAAGGGAAATGATAGGAAGATAAGATGAACAAGATAGTTCTGTCATAAAACCTTTAGGGCCCTAGGAGCACTCAAGATAAGTAGAGAATCCTATCATTCAGCAACCTGTCACTACTGTGTGATTAAGTGAATATAGGCCTCAAGAGTAAGCATTTAGATTCATTGTAGAATTTTGGAAAATAATTGTATGTCTATTTTATGTGCCTTTAACTGATTTGCACTGAACCCTTTTACTTTTCTGATAATTTGCTTATATGTGTTTTATAAAATTTTGGTGCATAATAGGTTGGATTTTTTAAAAGATTTCTAAAAAGCTTCTCTTTGATAGTTCTGTAATGATTATAATCACTTTGAGTTTTACCCAGTGAAATATGCAGAATAACATCATCCAAAAAGGTTTTGAAGGCATTACTTTGGCCACCATGAAAAATAGAGTGGAGAATGACAGACCACGATATAGCTGCAGAAATGGAAAGAAGTATTTTGATTCTTGATCTATTTTAATTGTGTTTTAATAATGACATCCAGTCTATCCATTAGTCAGGATGGGATTTCAGTATAAAGCTGAAAGAGAGGGCTGGGGATTTAGCTCAGCTGTTCAGTGGCCTGCCTTGCAAGTGCAAGGACCTGAGTTCAATCCCTGGTGCCAAAGGAAAAAAATAAAAATAAAATAAATAAAATAAAGCTGAAAGAGAAGCATGGTTGAACACAAGAGCCTTTGCCTGAGGTACCAGGAAAATAGAGTTAAATTTAGCATTTCTGATATAGAAAAGGATGGCAAAGATCTGTGGTAAGTGACTAATGCAGAAATTCTGTTCAGATTTCTTCCCTTTATTCTCCAAGAATCAAGAATCAAGTGGCAAATAGGGCTATGAAGATGGGTTGGATTTGAAGAAAACGTGGAATGTGCCAAAGAAAGGGAAACAGAAATGTGACAGTAAATACTCATGTAATTTTGGTGGTCATGGATTTACATATTCAGCTGCACAGGCAGACATGTGAGAAGCAAAAGACATGCATTTCACCACATTTACAGGTGTTCCCTCAAGGAAGACGGAAAGTAAGCTGTCGGATATTTTAGGAGATGATACTAATGAAAAGCTAAGGAAACTAATTTGATCGGGAGTGAATTGAGGATATATTAAAGGAAAGTGACAAGAAAAAAACTGTATGATCAATGAATTGTTAATTCCTTTGGAGAAAATACTTCTGAGGTAAATATCCTAGTGAATTTGAAAGGGGTGCTCACTGTGAAAATGAAAGTTTTGAGTCTAAGCCTGTGGATGTCATATTCTATCAGGTACGCTGTGTATGGCCGAGAAATGTAGGTAAGTTGTTGGGTCAGAGAATATTAGGTCCCAGGCATTAGAAAGATATTTCATGGCAATATTACATTAGCCATTTAGAATATGATTAATACTGGAAAACTGTGTCAATAAGCTAGGGGACAAACAAATTCTTCAAGAAATAAAGACAAATGCAGATACGTACCAGATCATGTAGGGAAAGCACTAGCATAAAATGTGCCTTTCACTTTATGTTTCAGTGTTACAATGAACCCTGCATTTTGTGCCAAGCATAATCACATAGGAACTGTCCAGAAAAATGCAGTGACTTATGTAATGTACACAGAGATGCTTTCTTTCATTAATTTACCACAGCCTCCGGGAGAACAACTAGGTACAATGGATCAAAGTTGGAAGGCAAACATCAGCTTTACATGTTCAACATTTTAAACACTGGCTTAGTTTAGAAAAAAATGAGCCACAAGAAACTGAATGTTCAAGCAAAGTCTGCATAACCATCTGCCAAGGATTCTGCTGAAAAGATTACTTATTTCATGGGAAACACCTCCTCCCCTCCAGCATTTTATCCTTCAAATGCAAATACTAGGAAAATAACATCTATGATCAAATAAAGGTTTTTCTCTCCCTTTCTCGTATGTTCTCTATCCCTCTCCCCGCCTTCCATCATTCCTTCCTACTTTTATTCCTTTCATCAATTTCTCTCCACTGTGCTCGTTGCAGTGAACAAAGAGTTATAAATACCTTCGGTGATTTTAGGGACTATAACTCAAGTAGAGAGACAGGAACTCAGAGACTAGATATGGAATCTTCCAAGATGGTCACAGTATGCAGGAAAGCGCAGAGAGGCAGGCATAATGACAGCTTCACAAGGGGAGAAAATGCTAGAATTGACTATGTTAATTAACATGAGAGTTCTGATGTTTTAACAAAAGGGAAAGCAGATTTCTGGAAGTAGGAACAGCATTTGCATAGATTTGGAGGCACCAAACCAGACTCGGAAATGAAAAATGTCCTATTAATTTTGGTGGAGGGTGTTCGAAGAAGGAAATGAGGTCCGGACTACAATGATTTGCTCATAAGGATTCTTTATTCTTACAGAGTAGTCTGAAGACAGAGTGTATGTTTTGTTTGTTTATTGGTTCTAGATTTTTTTTTAATGCAAATGTGGGCAAGGCATTTTGTTAGTGTGACAATAGGGTCAGCAAAGCCATCATCACAGTGTGTGTCTTAAATTCTAACTGTAGCTACTGTCCCCACCCTTTTCAATAAAATCCTCCTTTTCCCATCAGGTTTTCCTAAAGCTCTATGTTCTCGCTGCCTGAGCGTCATGCTACAGCTGTTACTTCTTTTGGGGGCAATTGCCTAACCCAGCACTCCTCAATGATTCACTGGCTCCATTCTCCTAACTTGACCTTGGAAATATAAATACAGACTTAATTTAATCAAAAACTTAACCTCAGTTTTGCTAGTCCCTTCCCTGTGTCATTGATTATTACACTTAAATATTCCATCTTCACCTGTAAATTCCATGACTTCAACTCAAAAACAACCTCAGTTTTGCTAGTCCCTTCCTTGTGTCATTGATTATTACACTTAAATATTCCATCTTCACCTGTAAATTCCATGACTTCAAGAGCTCTGTATCTTCTTCAGGGGTAAGACTTAGCTGAAGGAATGAGTCTATGATACAACTGGTGGCTTTATAAAGTATGGTGAGTGTCATGGCCTATGTGCTCTTTCCTGCAAGTGGTTGGAGTTTAATAGATCAATAGGGAAGTGAACTGAAACTGTGCTTTAGAGAATCTTCTTGATTGAAGGAAGACATAAAGGAATAAGATTAATAGAGAACCATCAGGATATGCATTGGGAGGGTATTTAAAAAAATGTTACAAAGAGGCCAATCTGGAGGAATATCAGAGTTTATACAATGCAAGATGTGTACAGAGATATTTGGAGAGTCTATAGAACTATAAGGTGAGAGAAGGGTGGGGGGATGATGCTGAGAGTGCAGAAGATTAGATTATTCTGGCAGATTAAGTAGACCATGCGGTCCTTTATTAGAAGAAATATTCGAAGGTCTAGGGATTGATCTCAGTAGTTCTGCTGCCTGACTTGCAAGGACGAGGTCCAAAGTTCGATCCCCTGTACCCCCCCAAAACAAAAAACAAGCAAACACACACACACAAAAAAAAGAACTAAGACAACAGGTCTTGAGCTTATATAATCAGTCCAGTTTTATACGAGGCTATACTATTGATGCAGAGAGAAAATTGGCTTTCTGATATACCTATTGCTTTCTACATAAAGTTGGACATAACATCGCCATTATAGAATAAGCATACGTGAGCTAATTTTTAAATGATGAAAATAAAATGTACAGCACAAGATTAAGAACATTCTTTTAGGGAGCCTCAATCTAAGAGGATGGCAAAATTTATATGTAAAATTATATTCAATATCCATATCTACCTATCTATACATCATGTCTATGTGTCATGGTGAAGTTATACGAAAATGAGCAGAGAAATTTTTACATTGAAGCCAAGGCAAAATAAAATTTACTATAGTGGGTGATCAAAAATATCAAATGTGTCAAGGAGGTCAATAATATAGAGACTGGAAAGAATTAATTAGATTTCAACACACACACACACTTTATAGCTGCCTATTTATTGTTGGAGAGGTTACATAGAAGTAACTGCAAGCAAGCAACAACAAAGCCTGAGTGATTGGGAAGTAAAAAGTTAAATGTGCAGATTCTTCCATAGAAAAATGCAGCTGTGTCAAGAAAAAGAAAGAAGTATTCAAGAACTTAAGCAAGTGGAAAGGTATTTGTTAAAATGGAATTAGACATAAATGTGGTGATATTTCAGGACAAGAATGCATACTTGTTTTGCATAAGGAAACAATATCCCCTAAATAATTCAATTCCCTACACAAAGCAAATTTCTCCTTCTAAAAATACCCATGCTTATCCTGCCAAATTTGTAGCATTCAGCGTGAGTGCTCCAGTGTTTGCACCATGTTTTAAACTGAATGTTAAGGTGATAAAAATGCTTTAATAAGCACTTAAAAAGTATTTTGTGACTCTGAATGGGTGTTTAAATCTTAACAATATCTATTACTCTTTCAGCAACAACGGGTTGTGGATGCTGAAAAGAGAGATAAACATGTATGAGAGCCTACTTTTAAGGTACTCTACACCATGGAGAGATAGAATTTTGCCCTACTTCTGCAGTACACAGTTAATCATTGACAGTCACTTCCCTTAAAGACTGCAGTCTAGTTTTTAGACATTCCTTTCCTCACCTTCAACTAGTTACAATGTCACTCTATGTATTAAGTCATAAATATTTCATGTTGGAATCTTGTCAAGAGAAGAAAAAAAGGCTATATGCACATAGTTATTCCCTAAGGTGTATTCTGTAATAGCTAAAGTGTCTTACAATAAGGAAATTAAGCAAATTATAGTACATTAACTTGGTAGCATATTACACTGCTTTTAAAATAATGATGAAAAAATTTGTGATATATAAGCATAACGATCGAAAGTTCCATTTGAAAGTGGACTACAGAATAATACGCTCCTTGCTACTATTTATATTATAAAAAAATCATCCTTACTGACAATAGTCGCAAGGTAATAATAAACATGAAATTAGTGTTTTACTTTTTAGGCAAAAATTTTGTTTGAAATATTTAAGTTAAAGTGTTTTTGGTTGATATAATATATTCTTTTCTTCAAAATTAACTAACAGTTTATCGATAAGAAGATGCTATGTCCTAGGCATGGTTGCATTAAGAACCTTTATTTATGAAAACTCTAGTAAATACATTTCTTGAATTTTTGTAACATTGTTAAGGCTTTGATGCTATTTTCAGTTTAGTATATTCAGCAATTAGTCAATTAAATCAATCTTTTCGTGTAAATGGGCCATGTTAGCCTCTTTCTCCAGGAGTACATATATGAGCTCAGTGATTTCAATATACCACTGAAAACCCAAAGACATTCTGGTATTCTAGAAGATTGCATTATGCCATTGCTTAAAAACTCTTCTTGAGCATGAAGTTTCAACTTTACAGATGATTAGTAAACTTTGTTCTCCTGAGAGAGGATTACTGTGTTGCTCTCCTTAATTCTATATTATTTGAAACTAATTGCATTTTCACCCAAACGAAAAGTTCAAATGAAATTAGAAACAAAACACCTTTGTCCCTTTTATCTTAATTGATCCGAAAATCATGAATATTTTTGCTGTGCTTTCTTATAAAAACAAAACAAAACAAAACGATTGTTTAGTTAATGGGCCTTTGGTCATTGGGCTAACTCAATATATATTTGTTAGAGCAAAGTTAATCTGAGGAAATTTGGAAGCCAGTTTTGGTGACCATGTTGGAAAAGGGTATTATATACCACGATTATATGGATATCTACTTATGACACAAATCTTTTTTTTAGCGCTCTTCTTCTTCACCTATCCTTATTATTGTAGAATACTAATGAATGTCTTTCAATATGCTAAAAGCCACTTGCTCTAATCCTAATCACATAGACTGGGCAAATACTTGGATAAATGAGTTAACATTATCTGACTTATCAAAAATATACAAAAGAAAAAGCAGTATCAGTGAGATACAGTGGTCATATATAAGAGAAACCCAGTGGTTTATTATATCACCTACTTTCTTGGCTGGTTATACAGTCATTCGCTAGATTTCTCAAGGAATAATATGTAATAGATTTTATGATTGCCTTCCAGAATAAAACTTACACAAAAACAAAAACACTGCTTTTTCTAAAGTACAAAGAACTAAGATGTCATTTACCTGCATTCTTTATTTGTACAAATGAAGAGGTCATTATATAGAAATAAAATGTCTTCTTTAGGAAGCTATAGATTCATAAATATGAAGCAAGACAATTTTCAATTCTCAGTTCAATTATTTCTCTGGCCCCTTTTCCTTACACGCTATTCAATTATAATGACCCCCGCCCAAACTGTCATTTTGCAACGTGGTTTTATATGGCAGGCACCTATGTCTATGTTTAAAAGGGAGTCCAGATTCAAGTTGCATATATATGTTCACTATGTGGAGTCTTCTGTAGCTTTCTAGAGCATATTTTAAAAATTCTTTCTTATTCCATAATTAGCTCATATGGTCCTACAAGATGAATAGTTTTATTTTCTAGGTAGGTATAAAATTTTAAACACACACACTGCTTCTAAGGAAATGTAGTACTTTTTTCCTTCAGGATTGTTCTTCATAGTTAGATGTGAACAGAAAGGCAAAAAGCCTCAATTTAGTAAACAGCGTTTGTGTACAAGAGGTCACAGTTATGGTTACCTTGGGAGTTCTAATTCTGAGTTTCCTGACTTTTGTGGGTTTGAGTCATAACTTTAATGCTCCATTAATGCAGGGTGTGTTTTTTTATACTGAATCATTTTATGTTTTTTATTTTGCACAAATGGACATTGTGTTGACTTCTGTGAATAACAAGGAAAGCTCAATATACTGATAAACTTCTTCGTTCATATTTCATTTTGTAAATCCTTCTATTTGAGTCAGGATACAGCAATATGTTTCGACAAACTTTTTTAGATTTACAGAAAAGATTACACAAAATATTTCTGGTTTTTAACATGAAGATGTGCATTTTGAAAACTAAAAATTTTATAATTTGTTTTGCTATTTTAGTAGCTTTTAAACTGTCTTTAGCTTATTAGGTCAGCATCAGTGGCATCTTTTTCTCAATCACACATATTCTACTGTGCAGCTTTTTCATTTTGAGGTAGTTTATGAATTTCTTAATGATAATATTATGTTTTATATTTTAGTATAATCAATAATAATTTTCATTTAGTTTCTGAATATAATTTTTATTAAATTATACAAGTTTCTCAGCCATAAAATTCATTGCTTATCTCAATTGTTTATAACAAAATATGTCTCTCAAAGAAGCAAAGTGGTACACATCTATTCAAATTAATAAAGTGACAGTTCTGAAACTGATTCCTAATCCTGAGGAAATTTAAGAAGGCAGGAAGAAATGATTCAGTAACATGAAGACAGACCCGAAACTTAGCATGAGCAATTCCAGTTTTGGGGTCATACCTCTGAGATAGAAAGTATAATGAAAATGACTTGCTAGTTCTAAAGTGGTCTTGTTATTTTCATGCCATGTTGACAACTTTGAAATGAAAAAATTATCATAATTCTCTTACACGTTACATTTTTTTTCTCATTGAGTTTATTGGTATATTTTAGGTATACAGTACAGTTACATTCATCATTGGGATCTTGTACCTTTACATGACAGGTCTTGGTTCTCATTTTTCCCCACACCCCTACCCTCCCTTCACCCCCCCACCCTTCGCTATTTACAAAAACTTTGTTTCCATTTTTTCATTTTCTCATTTTCTTTAGCATTCATTGTCTCTCTGGTCTTAAGTATGTAAGTTAATGATGCATTAAACTTATAGGAACAGATGGACCACTTGAAATATTGATTATGTTTTATTTAAAAATAAAGGAAAAAATTAAACTAGACAAGATATTGATATTTCTCAAGTAATTCCAGTGGGCCAAATTTGAATGACCCCTAAAATGCTACGGTATTTAGATTTTCATAACAGTACACAAGGGGCTATTCTTTTCAAGTATTGCACACAGTATTCACATTGATAAAATATTTTGGCAGAGGGCAAAGTAAGGAATCCATAACATGGGAGGAAAAAATGCTAAGAATAAAATAAATCTTTTTAGTAGAGACACCAAAAAAGATATTTTGGAAATTTTGGGAGGGGGCATTATTTGCTCGAGTCCAATATTTGCCTAAAATGTTCTTCCTAGGTGTGAATCTAACTGAAATGTGCACCGAGGTTCACCAAAATTCATACACAAAAATGTTAACCATTTAATTATAGAAGGTGAAACTGAATACAAGTAAGGATCACCTCTATTCATTAGTATGCATGTCTACATTGTTTGTGTGTGTTTCATTGGTTAAGCCCATATCATGAGATCTAAAGTAATGACAATGAGAAAACTACACGTATTGCAAGAAATATATCATTCATAGAATATTACACTGAAGAATACAAATAATTTTGTGTACTATAGTTCTATTTGCTTTTAGCATGTGTATGTTGTGTTTCAAAACAGAGAAAAATGTTTTGTGCTCTTGGAGGTGAACTAATGATTAATTTGGCAGATATTCTGACTAGAAGAAAAGCTTTTGGAGGAAGTGATAATTTTATGTCCTTTGGTCTGTGTTTGGGGACACAACTGTGAGCCGTCTGCATAACTGTGTTAACATGGTACTTTTAGGGTTTGCCCACTTCCTTTATGTAAATCTCCACTACAGTGTTAATGCATCGAAGCTTCTGAGAGGAAATGCCACATATACTTTTGAGTCATATAAATCTGAGTTCCAATGCATCTCTCTCCCTTTTTTTTTTTTTTTTTGAGACAGGGTCTCACTATGTAGTTGAGACTGATCTAGAACTCACTATGTCTCCTAGGCTGCTCTCAAACTCACAGTGATCCTCCTGCCTCAGCCTCCTGAGTGCTGGGATTACAGGAGTGTGCCACCACACCCAACTTCCAATGCATCGCTAGTATCTACTTTAAATTGCTTTGGGGATTCAAGCGGGGGAAATGAGACTGTATCACCTGCACTGTTAAATTGTTTTAAAGATGAAGGCCACTAAATGAAAGTAGGCATGGTCGCTGCTATCAGTAATCCCAGTAAGTAGGAAGCTAAAGGGGGGAGGTCTCATATTTGAGCACAGCTTCAATTGTCTCATAGAACCAAGCAACAAATCAAACTAACCAAGCAAACTAAAAAGAACAGTGAATGAATTCCCACAGCACATACAAAATATTGAGATGAATCTATTCTCTCGCTCTTTATGGCTGAGTAATAGATTCATTCATAGGAAAATGGATACGTATTGAACATATACTCCTAAGTGAAATAAATAAGTCACACATGTGTAAATACCAAATAGTTTCCCTGGTGTGAATATTCTGCAATAATGCATAAGATTCTAATAAGATTACTGACATTTAGAAATTTGAAGAAAGGAGCTAAAGGTGTAGGGAAGGTGTGATGCATAGGGGAAGAACAAAAAGGGAAAAGAAAAAAATGTGAGAGAATGAAAAGATGAAAATAAAGTGTTTGTAGATGGGGAGGGGAGGAGGGGGTGAAGGGAAGGCAGAGGTAAGGGGAAAAAATGAGAATCAAGACTTGTCATGTAGAGGTACATTATCCCAACAATGAATGTAACTGTACTGCATCCCTAGAATGTACCAATAAACTCGATAAAATTAAAAAAAAAATTGAGATGAAGGCTGTTAGGTTTTCAATTGTTCATTACCTATTTTATTTTATTGGTACATATTTACATTGCATAATGTTTCCGTTCCTTGGATGGAATTGGTAAATGTACATAATTAATGTTAATTCTTTTGTGATCCCCTTTCCCATTTGAGAGAGACCTATCTCATTATATCCCATTTTCTATCCTTGCTCTATAAAGTTCAAATGCCTGATAAAGCCAGTGTTGGAAATCAACTCACTTGCTGATCTAAAGCACAGAAATTTTCTATATCTTTTGCATGTCTCCTACTATAATTTTTCTCAAGAAATAATTATATGTTATAATGGTGATAAAAAATATTACAAAATGATTATTTGAAAGTTTGGCTAGGAAATATTAATTACTATTAATCTCCTTTGCCTAAATCTTTTTAAAGCCAGGATTAAGGAGAAAATATTTCAAATTTTAATTCATTTGAACTCTCAATGTCCTCAAAACAATTTGTAATAGCAGTACCAGATCTTCTCAACAGCAACTTTGATTTACCAATTCATAATATGGCATAAGAGTTCAAGATCTGATGCACTGAAACTTAACCAGGAAAAAGAAAGATAAAGGTAAAATAAATGAGACAATGAGAGACACAGAGATTGATTCGGTACCACTGAACTTCAGGTAAAGCCGAGTTCTCTCGCGTAGTATTTTGTATATTTCTCTATCTTCTGACACAAAAAGGATATTTCCTTTTTAAAAGATAATCTTTCGTATTCGCGAAGTGCTTATTTGACTCAGCAGATCTCTTGTGGATGGATTTTTAATGACTACCTTTTCCACGAATTTGTGGTGTGTTTTTTTTCTTTTTTCATTTGAAATTGAGTAACACTGAGTTACATCTAAACCAAAACATAGATTACTTGCCTAACTTCATCTAGGAAATTACAAGTAAGCCTCTCTGTTATTTCTTAGAAGAGTTAAAACACACAAATGAGACTTCATTGCAATGGCAGGAAAAAAGACAAGCTTGGGAATCTAACATGAAATTTGCCCATTAGCCCATCGCACCTTCTGAGAGTATGTGTAGACGTAGAAGGGTAGATTGAGGATGAAGATTTCTCATATACGATTCACTATAAAGCCTGATAACGAGATGACCCAGATGAGATGTCAGAATCTTAACTCATAAATTTAACTTATTACCCTGGCCAATAAATGGCTATTCAGTAATAAAGATGAGCACTTGACATTTAGCAGAGGCAACCTTGTATCCGTACCAAACCGACACCTAGCTCCTTGTTCTGTGATTCTCTTCCACACTGAATTTTTCTTATAGTGATTTTCTGAGCTTGTGTGTAACTTTTAAATTAATGAATCACAACAAGGCGCAGCCAAAGTTAAATTAAGAATGAACAACTACAGAGGAAAAGATGCCAAGAAGATATCTTTGTGGCACTGGATGTAGGTCTGATAGTTAACGAGGAGCGCTGAAGTAATAAAGATCTCAACTCTTCTTAGCATATAGCTTGGAATAAGAGTATTCTAGGCAACAGCAAATAGCAAGTCAGGACTGTGATTTGGATAAGTGTTTACTAACGTCCTTTGTGTCAAAACTTGGTCCACAGAGTAAGGGAACCCTCAGGACTTGGTGGATAGTGGTAGGAGGTTAGGTCATAAGGATGATGCTCCAGCAAGAGACACGGTGACCTAGCTCCTCCTTGTTCTGTCTCTTTCAGTTTTCTGGCCATTATTAAATGAGCAGCTTCTTCCACTACATCGTACCTCTGGGATGTAAACCTGCACTGCCAGAATAGGAGGCACAGCCTGGTAAATTTACTACAACACACTGATCTGTGGAATTAAAGATATTTTTATGGTATGTGGGTGGTATCTTAATGAACTTCTTTTCAAAGTCATAAAGTTCAGACTTCTCTGATTAACTAGCTTTCCTCTCCACTGCCTTTTCTTTAAAATGTGCTCTTTCTTAAGTTATATTTTAACTCTTTGTGATTCCTTATGGTTCATAAAATTCTCAGGACAGAAAAAAATCCCAAACTAGTACTCAGATTTCTTGATATAACAAAACAAAAATTCTCATTTTTATGTCCCACACAAGGTAGAATAGAGAAATAAACAAAATCAACGTCTATTTGTTAAGCAAAATACAGAAGGAGCTCTTAATAAAATATAAAACTGTGATATGGCTTCCAAACTTTATTCACAATCCTTTAATCATTTTATTTTCATACTTCCATAAAATAAGAAGATTCCATCCTTGTTTTTTCTTAATATGCATTAGAAAATTGTGAATGCTCCTAGAGACTAGGCTAACATTAAGAAGAGCTATAAAAGGGAGATTGTATGCCTCCAGGATATAGCCCATCCTACAAATTAGATATATTAATGGTTAATTTATACCATAAGTTATAGATTACCAATGGCAATTCTAGTTTAAAGATGTAGCTTCATGAATATTTCACAAAACTATTTTTTTTTAGATTGGAAAAGAGTGTCATATAAGGGAATATGCACAATAAAGAAATAAATGCTATTCCTGTTGACATATATTTATCCAAATGCTTTCGATTTATAAATCTTAAAAACAGATGAGGTTATTTTTATATAACAGTGAATCAATACTTTCAGTTTTTATTGACAAATTTGAAATGATTTTTTTTCATTGTGCTCAAGGCCCAACAATGAATGTAACTGTACTGTATCCCTAAAATGTACCAATAAACTCAATTAAAGCTGAAAAAAATGACACAAAGAAAACTACAAAATGTCCCTGATCCTAGTGAATATGATGAAACATTTTTGAGATTAAATACAGTGTAAGGGCTCTAAATAGTAAAAGAGTTTCTCTTTCATCATATGCTTGGCATAACCTTAAAGATATGTAGTGTACTTTAAAAAATTATTATTGTCTGCATTAATATTAGAGCATAGTCCCTTAACTCTTAACGTTGATAATTTTGCATATATGTGTAAATTATAACCTAGTTTTTGAAGGTCTGTACCTACTTTCACTAAGAAAAAGTAGAATTTAATAAAAAAACTGAAATCTCCAAAATGTGGTTTTTCTAAAATATGTTTTGCTAGCATATTTTTCAATAACAATTAACAGATTCCTTTAATGACTACTAACTAGGCAGATATAAATTGTTTCAACAATTTTATCAGGAAGCCATTGTTCTCCATGTTTTGTGATTTTTGAAAATTATATTTCTCTTATTTTATTTTTACTTTATTAGCGCATGTTTTCAGTTTGTGATGATTACATTCATTGTCAGAGTTGGTACAATTGCAAACATATACTATTTCTATATACAGCTCCTTCACTTCCCCTTTGAAACCATAAATATTTATGATTGTGTGTGATTTATTTCACTTCGAGTCATGGTTTCAGGGTGCATCTACTTACCAACAGATTAGTCAAGTTTATCCATTTTTCTGGCAGCATTCCATTGTGCACAATCATCACGTCTTTATCCATTCATCTTTTGATGGACATATCGGCCCATCCAGAAATTTAGCTATTAGGAGTTGTACTGGTATATACTTGGTGGGTATGCATGTATCACTGTAACAATGTCTTATCTCTTTCAGGAGTACTTCTAGAAGGACAATACCTTCTTTGAATGAAACTTCAAATTTTATTTTAATTTATTTTAGTTTTGGGAGTTTTATGCATTTAACTTTTTATTTTAGTTTATTAGTATATGTGTGTGGTACATAAGGTTTAGATTCCTTGCGGGAAAATGATACCTGGAGACAACACATTTTAATTCCTTTATCTATCCCCTTCCCTTCCCTCCCTGCCCTGCCCAATCATCTCTTGGTCCATTTAGACATGTTTGCAGAACACATTGTGTCCATTTCTTATGTGGGGTTAAGTTAATACACACACACACACACACACACACATTTATGTATTTATTTATGTAGCATATCCCAATTCCTTTTTTTTTCATTCTCTGTCCCTTCCCTTGTTCCCCATCTCCCTTCATCTCTCGATCACCTTCATTTTGAGAAAGATCTATTTCTCTACTTATTATTATCTGTCTTTTATTTTGATCTTTATTTTTGCTCTGTATTTCTCATAAAAAAGAAACCACACACTTGTTTGTGTCTGATTTATTTCACTTAACACTGTGGCCTCAAGGGCATCTTTTTTCCTACAAATGCCTTAATTGTCTGTATGACAGAGTAGTACTCCATAGAACTAACAATAGTAGACACCCCAAACCCATGACTGAAACAAAAATTCTGCAAGAATAACCAAGAGACTATTTGCAGAGGAGGTACAAATGACCCATGTGTACATGAAGAAATCCTCAATATCTTTGGCCATTGGAGAAATACAAATTAATGCAACAAATTTTACCGCAAAAACAATGGTCATCATCAAGGAAACAAGTAATAACAAATATTGGAGAGGTTGTATGGTAAAAAGAATGTTTCTATGCTGTTGGTGGAAATATAAACTAGTACAAACACCATGAGAGTCAGTATGGAATTTCCTCAAAAAACTGAAACTAGAATTCCATTTCACCCAGCTATCTTCCTTCTAATTATCTTCCAGAAAGAATTAAAGACATCATATTACATTAATATATGCATATTCATGTTTATTGCAGCATAATTTATAATAGCTAAATTTTGGAAGTGGCTTACATGTCCATGAACAGATGGATGGATGGAAAAAGAAAATGTGGTATTTACTTCTAATTTTAGTTTTTACATGTAATTTTGTGTTCTGTATATATTCTAAATATGAGTCCTCTAACAGAGGAGTAGCTGCCAAATTTTTCCTACTTTCTATGTTGTTTCTTCACTCAGTTGATTATTTTTCTTTCTGTACAAAAGCTTTTTAAATTTCATATAATAGGATTGTTTATTCCTGATGTTATTTCTTGTGCAAATGTTTTTTGTTTTTTTTTTTTCCCAGAAATCCATTGCCCCTGCCTACATCCAACACAGAATTCAACAGCTTTTTTGCTTTCTCTCGCTTCCAAAGAGTTGATGGACACAACTTAGCTCGGATGGTTGCCACATCTGGTATGTATAGACAGAAGGATCTGAGTGGATGCCTCTCAGACAGAATGAGCTTTTCTTTGTTTTTGTTTTTGTATTGTTTTGGGTACCAGGGATCGAACTCAGGTCTTGGCGCTTGCGAGGAAGAAGGCAGAAGCACTGAGCTAAATCCCTGGCCCTACAAACAGAAAGATCTTGAAACTAGGTGGAGAAAACAGTTACTTGGGGAACGCAGAGGGGCACAAACACTGGGGACAGTTTCAATAACTACATTGTAGGATGGACACCATCGAATGAACATCCCAACAGGAGAGAGTGCAGTACTCAGCATTCACACATAAAACCCTGAGTGTGGAGACAAAGTAAGACTTATCTAATGACTCACTCTGCCCCTCACTAAGGAGATTTGTAAGAAGACTTTATCAGCTAAACTTGTAAATATTAGAACAAATTTAATATTTATATATTTCTTTAAGAATTTTACATTGGTATGATTCATCAAAGTCAAGATCAAGAAGTAGATCTGTATTTCCTTTTTCAGGGGGAAAAAAAAAATCTCCAGATGACAAACCTTTGTTTTCCAAATGCATCATCTTTATTATCTTGTTTACATTTGCTCTGGCATAATTCACTTTTTGTTTAAAAATATTTCCCTGCATGTCAGTTTTCCATTCCTTCAAGTTATTTCTCATTCCACTATTTTTTGAGAAAAATTAGGCATGATCCTCAACTCTTCTCTTTAAAATAAATCTTTAGACCTCAAGGTCTTGTTAATTTCACTATATTTGTATGATCATTTTCTGGAAACATTATTAGTTCTGTATTGAATGCGTCTATAGTCAAGTACTTCCTAGATGGCTATCAGAAACCTGGGTAGCAAGAAACACCTTATTACTGCAAAAGATTTAGATTTGCCAGCATGATCCTCAACTCTTCTCTTTAAAATAAATCTTTAGACCTCAAGGTCTTGTTAATTTCACTATATTTGTATGATCATTTTCTGGAAACATTATTAGTTCTGTATTGAATGCGTCTATAGTCAAGTACTTCCTAGATGGCTATCAGAAACCTGGGTAGCAAGAAACACCTTATTACTGCAAAAGATTTAGATTTGCCACATATTGCAGAATTCCTTTTTTATATATTTTCAGTGCATTAAGGTATGTAAAGACAGCAATGTTAGATCCCAACTATTAGTAATTCTTTTCAAGTTCCCTCTCTTACATTGCAGAGTATATCTTAAGAAATACATGTGAATTATTAAAAATCTGACCAAAAAAGAAATGCAATTCTTATGGTTTTTATACCAGAAATGCTTTTCATCTTAATGAATGAAAGTTTTATTTAACAAGTGTTTGTTATATTTAAAAGTTTCACAACTTTTTTGAAGTTCTACACATATAGAAAGCCATGAAGCATAATGTAGAAGTAAAATGAATATACCATGATTTCTATGGGCTTATAATTTTATCAGTTCAGAAAACATACTCATAAAATATGGGCAAAAAGAAGCCAAAAATATGAATATCAGAGCAGGTGATAATAAAACCTAGTTGTACCATTTTTTCTTTTAAATATAAAACTGTGCAGTTATGTTCATGCATGTCTGTATTCCCAGTGTTTTGCAAGCTGAGGCTGCAAATTCAATCACATTCTGGGCAACTTTATGATTTAGCAAGACCCCATCTTACCTTTTAATGTAAACAATTAATAAAGATCTGGGAGTATAACTGTGCTATGTCCCTGTGATCACTTCACAGTAACACACACACACCACACACACACGCACAAACACAAACACACACACAGAGTTACCATGTATAACAGTGCTAATAATAAAATAATTTCAGATAAAATTATCAAGTACACCACCACATGGAGTTTAAAGTTAATTTAAATATTATGCAGTCTTACAGATAACTCATTAACCTAAAGCCCAGTTCTCCTTTGAAAACATGAGTTAAAACACTGTGTTGAAAAATACGCCATTATTCTTCTAATTTATTCTTCATCATCTAAGACTTGTTTAAAATATTTTAATCAAAATTATCATTTAACTCATGATAGGACAAGGAAAGAAAGAATATAAAAAGGTTTTAAGGTTAATGTATTGAAATGCATAATTTCACGTAGTAATTTGAAATGATTTTAAAATCTACATTTTAAGAAGCACTTAAAAATTTTCATATATATATTATCATAATCCTCACTTTTCAAAGTTCTGACATGAATTTACAGAAAGAAAATTATAACAAATGTGCCATTGCTAGAACATTTACTAATTATCATTTAATATTTCCAAATAACTGCTATACAGCTGAATCGAATAGGTTGATACAATATTTCCAAAATACATTCTGTACTGTTTTCTCTTTTTTCTTATGTCTTTTAGTAACAACCTATACTAACTCTCCCTTTTTATTTTCTTCAACCCTACAGCTACCACTTCATTACAACTCTCAAACTCATTGTGGGTTCCTTAGACTATTGAATTAAACTTCAACAAATTTCTTGCTTCCTCTTCCAATTCAGATGCACAATGGTGCCAGATTAATTTTCTAAAGTCACCAAAATCATGTTACACTTTGCATAAAATCTCTTAAGAAGTCTTCATTACATGCCAAATAAAATTACCTCCTTTTTTACGTGAAGCTCCAAATTATGTGCCCCCAAGCCGACTTTTCCAATCTCATCTAATCTTATTTTCTGCTACAAAATCTCTCTGTTTTATTTTGCTCTCAACTACAAACCAATTAAACTGTTCACCATCCACTCCTTAAGTTACTCCTCTAGTCAATTTTATGATTATGGAGGCCCAGGGTCAAAACAATTCCCAATTTACACAGCTGGAGGCAAACCTTCTAAAACCACATAATAATGATTTTCCTTTCTCCATTAACTTTATACTTAAAATCATGTTAAATAATGCCTTACATGTGTCTAACTATCTTACCTAGAGTATACATATTATGAAACTATTTCATAGAGTTATATGAAATCTATTTCAGCTACATACATTTTCAGAACCTATTCAAAACTATCTACATAATACAGAATAAATTTATCAACAAAATACAAAATATTTGGACTTCATAGCTTGATGTTTTCTACTTTTAAATCAGTATCCATACTACACTGTTTTATTTTATCATTGTATATGTGAACACATTCATTGAATTAAATATTTAATATACACTGAGATACAATTTATTTTACTTGACACTGATTAGATTATTAATATTGCACATATGGCATGGAAACTATTTAT
>NW_022900913.1:18949161-18967508 GCF_012274545.1 Fukomys damarensis
ATATATATATACTTAGAACAAGAAACTCCAAATCAAATCATATTATCAATTTCCATTTCCTATTTGAAATTTTGTGGCTTAAAAAACATTTTATATGATTTAGCACAAACTTTAACTATTACCTCTAATTCCTCTCCTTCTTTACAAAAATGTCTTAGACAAGTTTAGTAGAGTTAGTTCTTCATCAATGGGTAAATATAGCTCAAGAAAATAGCTGCCATTGTCACAGTCTTTATTGGCCAATGAGACTCCCATCAATAACTTAGATAATGTCCACAAATAGATGTATCTATGAATAGTCAATCTTCTTTGAACAATATGACAAGCAACTGAATCTATCTGAACAATATTATTTATTTATATGTTTTATGTTATTTAATGAATAAGTTACTAAGTTCATTACAAAATATTTTTCAAACAATATTAAATGTTTATGCAAAAGTAGTTATAGAAAAGTAAGTCTATGTGGAATTAGGAATAGTCCATCACACAATTGTAAGATAAAACAGGGAAGTTCAATAAGTAAAAAGTAATATTTAAATGAATGTTTTGCAATAAAATGATTATATTAGCAGGTGATTTTGAGATATATTTTTCGGGTTCTAAAATAGTAGAATCTGTATTGGTCTTTGTATATATACATTAAATTTCACTATCTGATAGTGAACAAATGTGTCTTAGTCTATAAGTTGAGATCATGTCTCAGTGTTAGAGTAAACAAGTACCAGAAGGAAGACCTGGGTTTGATGTCCAAGATGAGAACAAAATTACTAATATGACCTTTCCCTCAGAAATTCTCCTTAGTATAATATACATGTGATGGGAATGTTAATGTTTGCTTAAAATTTATGAAATAAAATTTGCAAATGGATTCTTATTTTGAACTAAAATTGTTTGTTTCTTATAAGATCATCACTGTGAATTTGAATAATCTTTCTCTTATATACTTTCATATAATTTTTATATATTTTGATGCATACATCGAATTAACACAGAAATTCAAAACTAAAATAGTATTGCAAGTTTGAAATCAACTATTCTAAACATCTGGTATTATAAAAAAATAAGTAATTAAAATTTGGAATAAAGGGAATTAAGTAAAATGTGCAAAATATTAAAATAATTTTCCTCTGTATTTTTTTCTATTATACTTTTGTTGAAATAAATAATTCTTTTTCCTAGTGTGACTTTGACTCATCTCAGTTTTAATAAAGCTATTACCAAATTATATGTAGATGTTCTATAGGTAGATTTAATTAATTGTACCAGTTTGAATGATTTTTTATTTTATTGGTACATTTTAGGTGTACAATATAATTACATTCATCATTGGAGATTTGCACCTTTACCTAATCTATCTTGGTTCTTATTTTTCCCCATTCCCCTACCCTTCCTTCAACCCATGCACCTCCCCCTATTTACAAAGACTTTGTTTCAATTTTTTAATTTTATTATATTAATTCCATTCCCCTTCTTTCCTTTCCCCAAACCCTTTCAATTCCCCTTCCCCTTTGCACCTTTTCTTTCAATACTAGAAAATTGGAAGTAATTGGGTAGGGAGCAAAACTGAGAACCAAGATCTGTCCTGTAAAGGTACAAGATCCCAATGATGAATGTGACTGCACTGTATACCTAAAAAATACCAATAAATTCAATGGAAAATAAGAAGAAATTGGGCAATGCTGGAATAAACGAGATACTGATGAATAATAGAATATAGACTTGGTCCTTTTTAATTGTATCTCTGGATTTAAAAAGGTGGAGACCAAGAGTATTTGGAAAATATTACATTCTTAGTTTTTATGTTTAAATCTGGGACATAACCCATGAATTTATTCATTGCAAACTTTCTCCAAAATAAAAATGTTCAGAGTTAGGGCTTAATGGTAATTATACATGAATGACTTAATACCATTAGTGACTTATTTCGCTGATAGATTCATAAATTGATGACATAATTTGATGAAGCAAAGGTCATCTAACTCATAATTATAATTAAGTAGAAACAATGAAGACAAAGAAAATTACAGATTTCAAAGTGAATGAATGGAACTCAAATTTGGGGCATTTGACAGTTTATGATGAGAGGTGCCTTTCGTTTTAATTAAGTATTCGCAGATAGTGACAGAGCTGGATGAAGATATCTAAAGGTAGTTGAACATGCACAGTGTAATTTTCAAAAGAAACAGAAATAAGAGTCACTTGAAGAACTTTAAGTCTAAGTCAGGCAATAGTAAAAGCCCTCAGGCATTCTCTTACCAATGCCTGAAAACTCTGTGAACTGTGTCTACTATTACATGCGTTTCACTGGTGAAAAATAAGATGATATATATCAAAGAGGTTTCTCGATGCAGCACTATTAATAGATGGACAAACATGATTGGAAGCCAGCTTATCTTACTTCAGTAGTTTCACACATTTAATTTTTTTTAAATAAGCAGTTTTAGATATTTAAATGACACTCCTGAAAGTTAAGAGTCAAGAAAACCAGAATCATAGTGCTCTGATTATATGTAGCAGATCTCTCTACAGTAACTACCTTCCAGCTCTCAAAAGTGAATTAAATATTACCTACCTAGATGTGGGCGCTTTCTTTCCTTTCAAAAGAGATTATTTCAGTTCAAATGGCCATCGAGTGGCTGTTGAAGCCACTTTACAACGATTCGTTTTGAAGGTATATTTTGAGATATCATTTATACTAAATGATTGTATAAAAAGTATATTTATATAATATAAAAGAATTCTAAATAAAAAGGATTTAACTGTTTATACCTTAGGGGAGACAGAGTAGCTGGAAGTCTTCTGTAGCTGTAGCCTAAAGTTAATAAGTGTACACATAAGGTGCTTGCCATTTAAAAATGGGTTATTCTTTTTGAAAACAGTTTATGAAAACAGTTTCAGTAAAAGGTTAATGAGGTAATAATAGTAATATGCCAGAAGGGACATGGTTTTGCATGCCTGTCATACTTCTCCAGCGATTTGAACTGGATGGATTACCCTTTCTACTTCTCCTTTAACCAGCTTTGACATGAATTCAGTAGACTATTACGTTTCTATATTTAGCCTAAAGCAGAGTGAGTTTCACTGAACCACTAAGTAATTTTAAATATGTTTTGCATTAAAATTTGCTGAATTTTAAAGGAGCTTGACATAGTGGGAAATGAAAATTCCTCAAAACACATATGTGTGCATTTAAATATACTGACCATGCATGCTTTTTGAAATACAAAATTAGGCGACTGTTTTTAATCCCAGGTAGAAAGTTATATGTTTTTAAAAATCACAATTACCATTGAATAATTCTATAGAAAATAAGTACGTGGCATAGTAATGGATATTACTTAAAATAAATTTCACTCATATCCTTCATATAATAAAAAGGAAAAAACTAATCACTAATGAAATGATTTTTGATTTTCCAGCTTTCAAGGAAACTATGGTGTATTTTAGTTTACTGAGGATAAATTGACCTGATTTCTACAAGGCTTAGTCTACCTTAGGTATTTCTAGTTGTCAGTTTCTTTCAGGAATGTATGATCATAACCCATTTTAGAATACAATATATCAGAGTTATAACAAAACTGTTAGCTATATATAGAAAGATAGGAATGATAAAGTGGCAGCATTGGCTGTTATAAGATATTTACCAACCTAAAGAAAGTAGCCAGATAATAAAATTATTTGTTTTAGTTTTAATTTTATCCATTAAGTTTGTTGGTACATTTAAAGCAAATAATAAAGTTACATTAATCATTGGGATCTTGTACCTTTACATGAAATATCTTCTTTCTTGTTTTTTCCCCATACCCCTCCCCTCCCTTCACCCCCTCCACCCCTCCCTATTTACAAAGAGTTTGTTTCCTTTTTTTCATTGTTTCACATTTGTTCTTTTCACTTATTTCCCATAAAGAATGAGAAACTAAAAACATTTATAGCTAAATGGATACACATTGAGACTATACTCTTAAGTGAATCGGAAATACTTGAGTAAATACCGAATAGTTTCTAGGATGTGAAAAAATGAAGTGTACATCAGGTTCAAATGGTATAATTGGGAGTGTGAAATAGGTAGAAAATGGCTAAAGCAGATAATAAAATTATTACATGTCCAAAATTGTTTTGTAAAAAGTAAATATTTAATGACCATTGGAAATAAAATTTTATGACCGGGCACTGTGTTCAATAAAGCTGTGTCCAATGAGTAACAGGTTGAGAACGAAGTACCACTTAAAGTATGATTTCCACTTACATTAACTCTAATTCTGATATTTATGTTCTTTGAAAATTTAAATTATTGAGAGAAGAAAAAATGATACAATTTGTTTTATAATTTCTGTGGATACGAAAGTGTCTTTTAGTTGCAGGACTAGACTTACATGAATGGAGCTTTTCGATATGAATATAAAAGTCTGAATTTCATATAGAAGTATTTTTACTCGTCCTTCTCCCCTACTATCATTTAACACATGGATGCGTATTAAAACCAATGACATATGAAATTCTTCTTCCTACTGTAGAAATCATTTCAAAAGGAGAAATCATCAAGATTCAGAAGTATTGTACTTAGTTTTTGCTTTTGCATGGACGGTGAACAAACACTGCTCAGTAGTGTGGAAATGAAGCAGATAGTTCCCTGGCTTGCCAGAATATAGTTAGAAATCCGCAATTACTTATGTATACAAGTCAGTGGACGTTCTAACAAAAAAAGGGCATGTGTCATGTCCATATGCAGTGCCCTTGAGGAAGGTAGTCATTGTGTACTGCAAACATAAGAGAATATGTATATATATATATAGAGAGAGAGCACTGATTATAACAACTGCTTTAGGTTAGTGTGTGTGTGTGTGTGTGTGTGTGTGTGTGGTGAGAATAATAACTACTTTTTAGGGATTTCCAAATGTGTACATTGTCATTAATTATAAACACCATATACTATTGTTTGTATTTAGATTTTGTTCCAAAGCCTCATGAGCTCATAGGCAGGGCTTTCAAAAAGTGATTGGATTAAGAGGGCTTTATAGCTGAATTGCCCATGGTCCCTGGTTCCCTCTTTCTGTTTGCCTGTTGTCCTGAGGTGAGCAACTTCTTTTCCACAATGTATCTTTGTCATGCTGTTTGTTCTTGAGAGCCAGATGACCGTGTACTGAAATATGAGCTAATATAATGCTTTCCTTTAAATTGCTTGACTATGATAAATTTGGTCACCAGAGAAGTGTTTGTTTTTGTTGGGACCGTACTTACGTGTGTGGTGCCAAACTCTATGGAAGTGGTTCTTAGGAGGAGTTTGGAAAAGCTTAGAAGAATAAGAAATAATGTATATAAATTATTTTCCTCATAAGCTTTTGTAATACCTTTCAGAGCTGTTAAAATTTTGCTTTTGAGAAGGCTGAATGAACACATCTGAGAGACAAATGGCCTATACTGCCTTTTGTTTTATTTTAATTAATTAATTTAGTTGGTACAAGGGATCGAACTCAGGACCTTGGACTTGCAAGGCAGGTGACAGCACCTGTTAGCTAAATCCCGGGCTCAACCACCTTTTATATGTTTCATTTTGTTTGACTATTTTAACATACTTTGTAGGATTGAGAATTGTCTAGTGACAATGCTTTACTCAAAATGATAGTTGTATGTTTTATAAGCAGCTAGTAATAGCCATGTTTGTAATTTTTATTCCAAGAAAAATAACCCAGCAAATTACAATTACAAAACCACAGACTAATAGATTTTTTTATGGACACTTATCTCATTAACAAAACTTCCTTTAGAGTTGCAATGTCTACAACAGTGAAGGTAGCTATTTATAGATTATTTTCTTTTTTAAATAAAGTTTATCGGAACACTATAGGCACACATTATAATCACATTTCTGGTTGGAATTTGTACCTGGACATGATATATCTTAGTTCTTGTTTATTCCCATCCTCTTGCCCACCCTTCCACTCCTCCAGCACTCTGATCTACAGCTTTGTTTCCGTTTTTAATTTTCTTTTTCCCTTCTTTTCTTTCCCCCGCTCCCACTACTTCCATTTGTTTCTGTAATAAACCGTAATGCTTTGTATTGAAGTGAATTTGGTAAAATCTCCAATCATCAAAAATGTCTTCCTATATTGAGCTGATGCGTCTGCCTTTGAAACGCTCAGCTTTTAAGTTAAAATTACCTACCCGAGTAGTATTAAAATATCTAAACTTTATTTTATCATGGACTGAATGCTTTAAGATTTCTGATTCCTTTTCGGGGATCAAATACGTTTGGTCCACATAGCTCGTGGTTTTCAAGCTGCTTATTCCCAAAACGCTCTTGTTCTGTCTGCTTTACACTGAGTTTCACAAATACATTTATGCTAAATTTCATCTTTTCACATTTTAACATTTTGCTGTTTTCTTTTTTATGCCACATTAGCAGTATCCTAGAGCTTTGCTTATTCTACAAATCTTCTTGGTAAATCTCCATTTATAACAAAACGTTAAGAATCAATGAATGAAAACAAACAATCCTGTGATTCACTGATAGGCATCTCTTCCATTTTCAGCAATTTGTCACAGTATATTATCTCAAAAATATTCTATAAAAAACTTAAACACGAGGGCGAACTTTTGATCAATGCAGGTTTTTTTTTTTTTTATATGCAGACCTGAACCTTTGGGGAAATTATAGAGATAATTGAGAATCAAAAATGTAGAGGAGTCTAAAATACAAAACAGACGGAAAAGGCTAAGAACTAGTTCACTACTTTTGCTGATGGACACACAACTGTAACATGCTTAGAAGTTAATGTGCCAACCAAAGTCATGGATTAAGTCTGTCATGATAACTTTCAAAGAGGAACCAGAAAAACACAAGCAAGCAAGGAATCAGGCCACATTAGTGGACTTCTGGTTAGTGAAAATGAGCATTATAAATGCAGAGATAAAAATGAATACAGTGAAGAAAAGTACGGTTGGTCTCCTTTTAGGTTCCAAAGAGAATAAAACGAACAAAGAATACTCTTACCTGACAACTGTTAACCACAGGTTGTCTTAATGTCTGCTCGAATTTGAATTGACTTTATTCCCATAATCTTTAGGCGCAGAGAGAAAAATACCTATTAACTACTTCTAGGCGGTTAATAAAAAATGGGTGATGAAATAAACTCTAAAAATCCTTTTAAAACAGTGAAAAATACTTTTAAAAATGTAAACAATAGTGATGATAACCTTTTTCTTTTTTTTTTCTTTCATTGCGTTTATTGGTACTTTTTAGGTACACAGTACAGTTACATTCATCATCGGGATCTTGTACCTTTACATGATAGGTCTCGGTTCTTATTTTTTTCCCCATACCTCTGCCTTCTCCTCAACCCCTTCACCCTTCCCTATTTACAAAGGCTTTGTTTCCATTTTTGTCTTTTCTCATATTTTTTTTCTTTTCCCTTCCTTCCTTTTCCTACCCTCCCTACTTCCCCTCACTTCTTTCTGTTGAACAGGAGCTTACATTACAAAATAACAAGATATATTTTTAAAAATATGTTAGTATAAATAAAAACAGCAGAATTTCAGAACCAGAAAGTCAGAGTATAGAAAATAAATTGAAACAAACATATGTCAAAAATATAGGAAAACTGTAAGTTAATTCATTAGAATAAAGATTTCTTAAAACACAAAGATTTTAAACCACAAACAATGCATTCACTGGAGCAAAAGTGAATGGGCAAATAAAAGACTAATGGTAATGTGGTTGTTGATTTTAAGTAAAATATATTAAATAAAAAAGCAAATAAACAGGAGAAAGAAATTATGAGAACAAAGGTATAGAGAAGTTTTGAAATCTAAAATGATTAAAATCGGTAAACTTTAAAAAGAGTGAAACAATTTGACTAACGGATGCTATATCATAACAGAAGCCAAGGAAAATTAAATCATTTCTTCAAAGCAGTAAAAAAAAAAAAAAACAAACCTGCCAAACTCATATACAAGGATCAGCTAAAGTATATTAAAAAAACAAGGGGTGAAGGAAGGGCAGGGGTGAGGGGAAAAAATGAGAACCAAGACCTGTCATGTAAAGGTACAAGATCCCAACAATGAATATAACTGTTCTGTATCCCTAAAATGTACCAATAAACTCAATTAAAGCTGAAAAAAAAAAAACACACCTAAAAATGCTTAGTTTTCTACACTTGAATTTTAAGAAATGTAAAATTAAACCCTGAAGAAAGATATCTTTTTAAATAAAGAATAAAGATGCAAAGAAAATAACTAAGTTTGTTAGGGGACATAAATATCGCTGCTATATTAAAGAATAATTATGAAATATTCAAACGTAAAAGAGATAAATAAAAATGGTTCTAAAATATGAGATATAAATTACATATGGAAAGAAAGTGAATGATCTGAAGAAAATTATTCCAGGGCATCAATGTTTTCTCGTAGGTGATAGAACTGTTTGGGATTGATTTCTTACGTCAGGTTTAAATGCTTAAGTCAGACTTTATCAAAATAATAAAATAAAAGTGGTAATTTAACATTCCAACACCAGATTTTATAATAAGTAATAAAAAAGATAGAGGACACGAAATAAAATGATAATACAATGAAGGACTAATATCTGCAGCGCTGCAGGCGAATGGAAAGCCAGATGTAAATGCGGGATTGTTTTTACATCGTGAACTTTTTTTTTTCCGAGCGTACCAGAATTTACCAAGCCGTCTCATCTCTATTTTTCTCATTTAATCCTTATGAAGCTTTGATTATATGAGGGTCTATTTGCTTGCATTTTATAGCTAAGTCAGTTAGTTATTCCTTTCTTTGAGGGTTAATTTATTTGTGTCATTGGTTCTGAAAATTAAAGAGGCTTGAGAAGAGACATTCACATCCATGTCTTCTTTTTTAAGCAATTTTTCCAATTTCCCTCTGTCCATCTGTTGTTCAAACACTTATGAATATGTGGACCGCGATAAAATCTATTTCACAAAATTAATGTGACTGAAGTCCCCACTTCACACGCCATCAACAATTTGTGTTTGATTTTATCATTCTCCTACGGGAAGGATGCAAAACTTAAATGTAGTGTTCCTCGGTGCTATTCTGCATTGTTGAATCTTTCCTTCTACTCTTCTATCCTAATTTCATTTGAACAAGCAAATAGTTGTCTCCCTCCTTCTGAAAGTCTTAATTTTAATTTTAAATTTTAATGATCACTAATAGTGTATATTGACTTCCTGAAATTACATAGCTATGTAAATAGTAACTGAATTATTTTTTTCTTGTGTGTTTATTCTTCACTTTTCCATATGCAGTGTAATCTTCTTTGAAGTTTATTAAAAAAGCAAAATTATTATATCCCCTTTCTTTTTATTTTATTCGTTTTTCTTCTAGTCCCAAACACATTAAGGCTAATCTCTGTCATCTTTTTCTTTGACCAAAGATTTAAACAAACACTTTGTTTCTAAAAACAAGATAAAACAAAAGTATTTATTGCCTTTGGAGTTTTTTTATCATACTGCATTCAAATGTTGCACTCAATCTTTTTTATTCTTTTGATTTTATTTTGTACTTTAAATTTTACCTTGGTTAGTTATACAACAATGTAATTTTTGTGCATTTCAGTTTGCATAAAATAATCACAAAACATGTCCCTGCTACTAATGAAAATCTTTAAAAAATTGTACAAAGATATTATAATAAAATAAATGATGATTTGGTAGATTGTATATGAATCTACAGGTTTTATTTTCCAGATGTTCTAAAAGTTGAGCACATATTCAAAGACGTGGTATGGGCTAGAGGAGCAGTTTGGTAAGATGACTTAAAGTTAACCCTTGCACTTACCTATTTGCTGCTAGACTTATGATCTTGAAACTTAAACATTTTATGCATTAGTGTGCATGTTTGTTGTTGCTATTCTCGGTCCATGCAAATAGTACATGCGATAAATAATTTACATGCATTAAATAATCTTACATGCATTAAATAATTTTATTGCACAAGGACTCTGTAGCCTGATATTTTCAGTATATTATAATATAAAATGAGATAGAGACTGTGTGACAAGTGTGATAGGCTTGGCTTTGCAGTAGTAATAAGTTAACTCCTTGATAATAAGCAACCAACTGAAAAACTCTAAAATATAACTGACCCTTCAAATACTTGTCCCCCACAGCTGGATGAGGAAGGCCTCTACTGGGTGAACGCAGGGACCCTGACTAACAGAAACTCCTTGCTCCACACTTCATAGCTGCAGTCTGAGGAACAATTACCGCGGCTGCACCAGCATTGGAGAACTATGCTGACATTTCAGAATAGTTCTGTCCACAGCCATTGGCCAGAATGTGACGATAGGAAAGTTTACAGCGTTTTCATATTATGGAAAATCACTGAAATTTATCAAGCATTGCTGTCTCTGCTCCAGTTTTAAAAAGTCAGAACTTGACCCCTGAGCGTCTGGTTTTTGAACCGCCTTAGCTAAGCTGTTGCTCTCATTCCTAAAATAATTTGAAATGTCATAAGATGGATGGCAGAAGAGCCTGCATGTCATTGCCAAATGCATGATGCTCCTCTTCCTGACACAATAAAGATTTTAAGATCTGAACAATCGTGTATGAGAAATGGCGTTGGCAAGTTTACAAGAAGTGGGGATGTTCCTTCATCGCTTTCTCTCTGGACATTGGGTGCCCATCATGATGTAGCCTTGGGGCAGGGCGCAGGTACCAAATGTAAGCATTTTTGTTCCTTGGTGGTGGGACAGCTACTTAGAGATTAGAGACACCTTTGTGATAACTTACATGTGAGAGGTTTATTTTGAGTCATTTTAAAAATGGATCTACTTCTCCCAGATTATTTCTCGTACCGTAGTTGAGCCATTTAAAATGGTTTTCATCTGAATATTTTTAACATAGAAAATGACATTGCTTTACAATTTAGCTTGATAATTTAATAATCTTGTCAAGCATTTTAAATAAATTCCATTTTCCAATTAAAATGTAATACTTAATTTTTTTGGGGGGAAACATAGTCAACTAAAGTCACAGATATACTGAATGTCAAGAATGTTTTCTCTTTTACTAAAATGAACTCCAGGAACAGCTTTCTTTACTCACAAAGACATCTTCCAGTTCTAAATCAGTAGCTGCTTCTTCCATTCTTATTAGATTTTAGACCCATACACAGTTTCTCTTGATCCCTTTTTTACATATCAGTTCAAACCACAGGAGTAGTAAACCAGGGCTCATTGATGTACCAGTTAGCCTCCCTGACTTTCCCAAATTACTTTCTCTCTCCAATTATCTTTTCTTCTAAATTCATAAATTAATTTTAACCTGATTTGATGTTTCTTAATATATACAATTATGGTTTTCTTCCCATTCTTATTAGAGATTGGCATGCTGTGTGAGTTTATTTGAGTTGACTGTGTATTCGTGATTTCCATCCTGCAGAATTTTGCTATTATCTATGTGATATTTATATCTTGTTTCAGTTTTGCTAATATTGGTTATTACTTGTATACTTTCAGTCACTATTTTAATCCAAATATGCACACCATATTATTATTAGATTCCCTGTGAGTTATTAGGGGAGTTTTGTTGAATTATTTTATTTTATTGCTATTGACTGCATACTTGTTCTATCTGTTTGTCCTAGTGTCAGTGTTCCTCTTTTGGGGGATTCTGCTTCTTCTCTTCATAATGGTCCTGTAATTAATATATACATGTTTATGTAAAAAAAAGTCAGCTTATCTTTATTCCAGAGAGTTTGCTATTAGCCTCAGTCTATAAAACTGTAATTGGTGTTATACTGATCTATATCGATAAAGCTCTCTACATATCTGCATAGGTATTTCTGGCAGTTTATCTGTTACATGGTTCCCCTTCCATCCTTCCATTTTCAGATCTCACTTTTGATTAGAAGAGAAGACACAAGCTCAACTTCGGCTGTCTGGTACAACAATGTCATCTATACATTAAAAATCTCTCTTGCAGACAAAAATGCAACACCTTACATGAAATTATGTTTGATAACTTTTAAATGAATATTTCTTAATTCTCAAAAATATTTGTCAAAAACATTAGCTATGACCCCTTTTATTATTTTTCTGTAATTGGTCTTCATAGGAAAAGTCTAGGCTTTAACAAATAGAAGGTATCTATAAATTCAATTCATTATGTGATTTTTTTCTTGCTAATTAAGTTTCCATTATATTCAAGGAAGTGAAAAATTCTCATAAACGTGCTCTACAAAACCAGCTGGCCAGGAGGGGACCTTACCAAGGGCAAGCGTCACGATATTGTTTCACAGATTGTAGCTATAATTGCCACTTAATCAACCATATCAGTGGGAGAACATCCTCAAAATGGCTGAATAGAGCTGTCTTATGAAGAATATTTTCCAAAATTAACTTGACAAACTTAGCCATTTTTCCCTCTATGAAGCCAATTTTTATTTCCATCCACACCATCTGTTCCTCATGAAAATGGAAAATTAGTTTCATGTTGATCTGGCATGAGTTAGATCCATGGTTTCACCACTGTTCTATTATTTATTAATGCATACTAAAGATTCCAAGGAAAGCATCCTTATGCTCTCCCATGTCAATTCTTTCTTTAACATTTTATGAAATCAACCTACACTTTATTGTCTTACTTAGTAGTTGCTCTATTGGTGACACTACATACACTGTCCCTTGCTTCATGTAAACTGTGGGCTCAATTTCTCTCAAGCCACACTCATAGAAAGCTCAACACATTGCTTTTAGGTTCAAAACTAATACTGGTCTAGATTCATAATATTTTTAAAATAATTTGTATCTGAAAATGGCTCTCTTTTGTGAAGTTAACTTAGCAAATGCGACACAAAGAACACAACAGATTGTAACAAAATAGCTAACATTTGTGAATGAATTGCATTAATTTAATTTCATTTTAAACTGTATCTGATCTCTTAAAGCCAAATTTTTCAACCACCAGTCATACTGGAATTGGTAAATTTGGAACTCAAATAAAATATAAATGTACCTATTTATATGAAAATATAAATAACATGTAACACTAGAAATTTCTACTAAACTACTTTTATAGGGCCTTTCAATAATACATGTAAAGTGACTTATTTCAGAAGAAATATGTTTACACCATTCATAAATCTCAAAGAATATTTATTGAATATGTAAAAACTTAAAAAGTATTTCTATAGCATATTAGGACCATAATGAAATATATAGAATACACACACACACACACACACACACACACACATATATTTAGAGTACAATAAAATGGTCACATTTTATGATGAGATAAAGTGATTGCTTGTGCAGAAAAAGTAAAGGTAGTGATAGAGTTCATACTAGTAGCATTTGTTAGAATATGACTCATGTTTACAGGAGATACTTAGCCATCAAGTAAAGAAAATGGGGACCAAGGTCATCAATCCTCATGTGTGTCTAACAAAATTGTCATCATAAACTAATGTCTAAAACTCTGTAAACTTGGGTAAAATTGGGTAGAACGTGATTCCTAGAGGTCAGGAACATCTCTCTGGATATGTGCTTCACTCTTGGGATTTAACCAAGGGTCCAGGTCAGGACTGGAAAGGGAACCAGAGTTCTGATTGTCAGGAGAGAGGGCAGGTGTATTACCACCCAGGAGCCATAGTTCTAATGGTAGCAGCACAGAAACCCCAATAGGGAAAGAAAATGGCAAACTTTCTGTTTTATTTACTATTTGACAAACCATGCAAAAAAAAGAAACAGCCCTTCTTCTAAGTCATTTCACCTGTAACTGTAACTCCTGGACTTAATTCAGATCTTTTGAGGTGATTTTGTTTCCCTACCTAATCTATCATAAGCGTCTTCAGCCTCTTGATTTAAATGATTTTTTTCCCTAATGCTAAAAGTAATATGTAAACTTAAAACATCACAGAAAAGGATTAACTTTTATTATTTTTAAGCAATGGCTATTATTTTTTAAATGAGAAAAAGAATTCCTGTGAGATACTTTTCTTTAGTTTTTCTGATTTGTTCACTCTTTATGCTTCACAAACATAAGATTTTCAATCTTTAAGGCTCTTTATATTTGCTTGTTTTAACATGTAAGGTAATTTTCTCTTCAAAAAGCATGTGGCTAGGGCAGGGGATTTAGCACAGTGGTTCCGCTGTCTGCCTTTCAAGCACAAGGGCCCAAGTTCAATCCCCAGTACAAAAAAAAAAAAAAAAAAAAAGCATGTGGCTAGAAGATCATACCTATGTTCTCTTAACTAAGCTGTCCTGTTTCAGGTAACCTATTTGGTAGACTATAAAAGTGATAACTTCTACCAACCAATATATTAAATATGTGTTTTATTTAATAATTTTTTCATGCTACAAACCACTTACTACATTTTTATCAGAAGAAGTGTTTCACCAACAGATATATAATTTGTATTTCCCTGATGAGCTCTCTGGCAAAAAGTCAAGTGTAGTCTTTTTTGAGATAAATCATTCTGTGCACCCCTTACACACAATTCAAAAGGATCAACTTCTAGCAATTTCTCCACAGAATGGCAATTTTATTTTCTGTCTTTGAATCACCATGCTGGTGATCCTGATATTATGTTATAAACAAAAATCAATTAATAAAAAAGAAATGAAATATAATGTGTCACCCTAGACTAGAGCCAGTCTCTGATCTTGGTCACAATGTGTGTTAGTCTCTTCTTGCTGCTATAATAATTACTACAAACGAAGTAGCTTCGATGCACACAGACTTATTCTCTTATAGCTGTGGAGGTCAGAAGTCAAAAGCTAAGTTGTTGACTGAACAGTTCTCCTTCTGGAAATTTCAAGATATAACCCACTTTCTTGCCTTTTCCACTTACCAGAGACATTTCTTGCCTTGTGTTTCATTTCTCCGTTTTCAGACGATATTACTACACCTTCTTCTATCACCACACATCTTTTTATTCACAGAAACTACTCTACCCATTCCTTTGTCAAGGACCCTGTGATTACAATTGATGTATCTACATAGCCCAGAATAATTTTCCTACATCACAGTCCTTAATTCAATCAATCTATAAAGTCATTTTCATACATGATCACATATTCACATATTTCACTGTAATTTTTCTGTGCTTACAATCATGTCTAATGCAATTTTAAGACAAACCATTTTCATATTTTTTGTATGTCTCTATTCTTGATTTTAGTCAGCTAAGCAATCATGACCATGAATCATGATATGCCAACTTGTTTAGATTAAAAATTGCCTAGGAGATTGATAAAACCTGTGGGTGATTGACTTGTAGACGTGGCAAACTGAGAGGTGGAGACCCAGATGTGAGTTGGACCAATCAATAAGCTTGTAACCTGTATAAAAAGGGGAAGGAAGACGTGGACCCACTCTGAAGACATCCAATCCTTTCTACTGCCTTTTGGCACGGTGTTCAGTTTCTTCAGCCTTCCAATGCCACACCAGTAACAACAGCGAATTTCCATGCCGTTAGCCTGTACCTGTGCTCTTCTTGTTCTGTGGCTTCTACAGTTTGGGATGGAGCAGCTAGTGGATCTTTTGCGTCTCCAGCTAGAGACAGCCGTTCTGACTGTCACCATCAATCTCGTAAACCTACCTAATAAATCCATTTACGTAATTATATGTACATTGTCAATTGATTGTGTTTCTCTAGAGGACCATGATACAGAAATTTTGTAGAAATTTACACAATCATGCTTATCGTTTTCTGCAAACTGATATCACGTAATACTGTACGATCACCGACAACTCCTTTGCTAAGACCCGTCATTTCCTATTTGTGTGCACACACACATGCAAACATTTTACTCTTTTGCCCTTACATCTGAGGAAAATGTGCCTATTGTTTCCGAGGTTATCCTTCCATTATTTCTCATGTCCCTTTACATTGTATCCAACTCTTTAATTCATTCAAATTTTAGAGAACATAAGCCAAGGAATAAGTTACATGCTATGATATAGTAATCAGAAGAAGAACCGGGTGGAGGAAAAGCAAAAATAGAAGAAGGAGGAGGAGGAGGAGGAGGAAGAAGAAGTATACACACACACACACACACACACACACACACACACGTGCCTAGTACCTAGAATCCTAGAAATTGTAGAAAGTATACATTTTAAAATTAATTTTATTGGTACACTTTAGGTATACAGTATAGTTACATTCATATTGGAGATTTATGTAATATATCTTGATTCTTTTTTTCCCATTTCCCTGCCCTCCCTTCAATCCTTCTGCCCTTCCTTATTTACAGACTTTGTTTCCATTTTTTCATGTTAATTTTATCCCTTCCTTTCCTTTCCCCTACCCCTCCTACTTCCTGTTCCCCTTTGTACCTTTTCTTCCTATTTCACATTATCTATTATATGCTTTTATCCTTATTTGCAATTTCAGTTTCGCACACCCGAGAAACTATTTGGTATTTATACATGCATGTCCTATTTACTTCACTTAAGAGTTATCACCAAAAGAAATCACTGAAAGAAATTATCATTAAAGAAAGCCTATTTTGCGCAGAGAACTGAAAGAATACCTTTTTCTGCTCATGGCTTTCTATATTGTTTTGCGTTGTTTCACTATACTTAAGATACATTCACTTTTTGCGTTTACTGCAAATATTTTGCCCTAGTTCACATATTTGCCTTTTAACTTTACTCATGGTCTATTGGGCACATACTGTCTTATGCCTCCAACCACATAGTTTAACTATCAGAGTTCCTTCTATGGCTTCTAATCTTTGAGAAATGGTTAAGAACAATTTCCTATAAGTAAAATAATATTTCGTTTTGTACCTTTTATTTACTTAATTTTATGATTTTGTAATAAATTGTAAAATACAGACAGACACTTGGATGACCATTTGTTTCTATACTGTTCTTTGAATAATCAAATCTTTCCATACTGACTTAAGATGTTATCTTAATTTTCATAAATTTTATACACATACTTTTGTTCCAATTTATTCCGTTGAGCTGAAGATATATTACTAGTAAATGTAAGGTAAACTATAAACTACTTTAATAAAAGATTATAAATTCACAAAAATATTGAATATGCAAGGTGTATATCCAATTTGGCTATGCAAATCTCGGACTTAGCTAGACAAATGATTTTACTGCTTAAGATTGCATTATTCGGTAAATATAAAAAGAACATCCTCAGGATAGATTAACACTTTTGTAATTTCTAGTTCTTTTTTCTTTACTTTTTCCCGATCTTTAAAAGTGTAATAGGTCCGACCAAAACAATATGTAAAATTATTGCATTTTTAAAGTAACATTTATGTATAAAACTTTTGTTCTGTTCCAGTGAGACACTATTAACATATGCTGGTTAAATCCTGCCTTCTTGTTGCAGGCTAAATCTGTTTTCATTCAGGTTGGTTGCTTTATGCCTCCAAGCTAAAAAAAGGATATTTAAAATCTTGAGAGAAATGATTCACACTCTCTTTGGCAGCTTAAATTACAATTTTTGCTTTTTGCTCACTCCTTGGAATATGATGAACTAAAAGATTAAGACAGCCTTACCACATGTACAAACCAAATGCTTTTATTTCTTGTACTGAAAACACGATCACTTGTGGATTCTCAGAGAAAATTCACTCATCGCTTCTATTAAAACTGTTTCCACAGACTAAAAGTAATGGGAACCTGTCTTAAGAATATTTTCTTCTCCTTTTTTCTACTAATGAAAATTAGAAAGGTCAATACTCAGTGAGAGATTTTAAATAAAGCACAGACAATTTGTGACTCGGATTCTCTGAGCGTCTCCGTATTGAGATCCACGTAACATGATAAAATTTGGTAACACTATATTTATAAGTCCAGTAGATATGTTGATACACTTATATTGTGGTAAGACAAATCTTTCCACAAAAGAGGTAGAATATAGGGTCATTTGAATTTTATTATATGCAAATTACTTGAAAATTTGGTGAATACTCTCTTTATAAAATATATTGTGATAAGCTCTGTACTCAAACATAAAATAAAATAGGGAAGGGACTAAGCTATATTAGACATATTTTTTTTTAGCCAAAGCATGCTTATTTTTGAAGACTCAAAGCATCTGTATACATACTACCCTGTTACAAGAGAGAAATTCCAAATAACTTACATCTGCTTCCCAATTATTATATAGAGTGAGAGAAAAACTAGAGATATAAATCAGGGTCTATTGAATTCTGGATCTTTCCCTCATCAAAATAACATCATAAAATAATGCAATGGAAGTGTTTTGCTTCAAAGGTTAAAATTTAATAATACAACTTGTAGACTAAGAATGGCTAAGATACTTGGTTTATTTAGATTGATAGAATCTGCCTCATTCTCTCTCTCTCTTTCTCTCTCTTTCTCTCTCTCTCTCTC